>NW_020455204.1:8724313-8725303 GCF_003342845.1 Nothoprocta perdicaria | reverse complement strand
AAAAAAAAAAAAAAAAAAAAGTAAACTAAGTAGAGAGAGGTAAGAGAAGAAGTCCTGCATGGAAAGATAATTGGCTGAAAAACAGAACCAGGGTAAGGACAAGATAAGCAGTCTCTTCCTGCGAAGAGAAGTCTCCAGCTAAATTCAGATTACAGATCTCTGCTGCTTGACACCCTCATAAAGCACCTGGAAAGGGAGTGCAGGGAGCGTGCTGTGAACTGAGGATGTTAGCCAATGTCAAAGTTATTCAGGGCAGCACGGACAGGATGTGAGGAATTCCAGATGAGCCTGTGAGACTGAGCTAGTAACACTGCAGGCCAAGAGTAATATACACAAACGCAACAAATGGAAGAAGATGTATGTAGGAAAAATACAACCACGACAGATGGAGCTGACGGACTCCAAACTGACCATTGCTTTGGAGCAATATCTTGAGGTTATAGTTTCAYAGAACCACAAAACATCAATTCAGTAATCAAGCAGAGAGAAAAAAAATATATCACAAACCATTAAAAATTTAAAAAATGACAAATGATTATCCTACTTTATAAATCCAATGCCCACCTACACGTTAAAACCATACTGTTCAGATCCTCGCATCTCTTAAATGATATGTAAAGCTGGGAGAGATTCACAGAAAGGGATAATGCAAGTCAGGAACAGTTTCCACGCACAGAACGAACAGACAACAACTCTTCAGCCAGGAAAAGATGATAACTTGAGAAGAAAAGGCATCAGAGGACTGCAAAATCCTGAGCAGCATAAAGCAGGGGTGCTCACCRTCTTTTCCACACAATAACTAAAAGACATTATTTAAAGGGAAGTCTTTAGAAGAGAAACCCAGCAGCATTTTGAATGACACCAAGGATGCTCCCAGCTCTAACAATCCCATGTTGAGGACAACTGGAGACTTGGACAAAACTATAGGGGAAGCCCCATACAGACTCGCTCTGTTCTTACCCTCCCCTGGCATCTGCCCACCAAAAAAAA
>NW_020455204.1:8720245-8724230 GCF_003342845.1 Nothoprocta perdicaria | reverse complement strand
AGAGAATTGAAGGGGACACCAGACAGTGCATCCCAACAGCATCTCTTGCTCCTTGCGGCCATCTGGGCAGGAGAGAGAATTGAAGGGGACACCAGACAGTGCATCCCAACAGCATCTCTTGCTCCTTGCGGCCATCTGGGCAGGAGCCAATCATGCTCTGCCAGGARCCATAAAAGGGTCAGGGAATCAAAACTGAGATCAAGGCTGCTGGGATCCCACCTGTCCACCAAGCGGTTGCTAGTCTGTTTTGCCAGGGCCAGCAGGAGGTAGAAGATCCCATTTTTCTGGAAGGATGGGAGATGGCAATGTTATAAATCACAAGCCCAACCATAAACTCAGGAAGAGATTTTGGAGCAGTCAGATGAAGACTGCAGGCTCATATATTAGATGAGCAGGTCCCCCACTTACTGCAGACAAGGACACAAGTCATGGAGCCCGTGAAGCACATACATTTTCTCATGTTTGAGTCACAGGCCATAAATTACCCCAAACAAGAAGGCRGCTATAAGGGTTCCTCATACCCCCGAGCAGCTGGAGAGCACTTTTCATCACAGCAGACATGAGGGCAAGGAAATATTGCAGGAGACCACACAGACATGTTCARGAGCTGCTCACAGATGAGACCAGCTGTGTGTCTTGGGCCTTGCTCAGGGCATGCATGGACCACTGGGCTAGATAGACGAGCCCTTGGTTTGGTCATCTCAGCTGCTCTTAACTTTTATAACCCATCTCCTAGGAGCTGTGGGCACTGTTGACATCCCACAGGATGGGATTACTATCTACTACTACTATTACAGTAATCACAGCTGGTTGTATTTTTGCACATATTTTTCCAATTGTCTCCAGACTTCCATAACAGCTAAACTACAAGCAGCACTCCAGATAACTCTTCACTCATTTGTGGTACAGCAAGTGACACAAAGCATCCAACTAGACAAACAGCTGTTTACAACATTGCTTTACGCCTCTTTCTTGCAGCCCTCTAGTCATAGGAGATCTTGAGTCCCTCATCTCAATTCACATCACTTGAATCTAATGTCTTTCTCCCACTCCTCTCATAGAAACTTCCCTTAAAAAAAAAAAAATCCTCCTTTTGCAATTTTGACTAAAAAGGAAATTCCACACACCTAGATACCACTTATGGGCTTTTCTGCTCGAAATCCTAATGTTCCAAACACTTCAGAAAAAGGCCACTAAACAAACCACAATCATGCAAGTGGAAAAGCAAGCAAACACTTTATATTGATGTCAGGCTTGGTTGTCAGACTTTTAAAATAAGAAGAAACACTGACAAAGAGTCACATTCAGTTAAGTCGGCTACAAAGCAAAGGACTTCCCAAGTCATCAATTCCCATCTCCTACCACCACAGCCAAGCACATTACATAAATTCTCCCTCTACATCTTTAAGTGATAGTCAGGGACTTGCTCCTGCTTCACCCATTTGCAGACATCCCAAAACCTCACTCCATTTATGGAAAAAACTTTCCAATTTCCAGCTGAAGTCTGTTCATGCCAGTTTACATCCATTTGTTCTCGTGCCAACATTGTTCTTTAGTTTAAGCAGCTCCTCTCCCTTTCTAGTGCTTATATCCCTGCTGTATTTTGCAGATTGCAATCACAGCTCCTCCCAGGCCTCATTTGCTAGGTTAACTAAGCCAGGTTTCCCTCATTTCCCCTGGAAAAACTGGCATTTTCCTTCCCCAATCACCTCTTGCACCTGGTCCACCTCAAGCTCAGGTGGGAAGACTTGTGCCTCTCAGCCTTGTCCCACCACTCACATGGCCCAGCACCGGCTCCTGTCACACATGCTGTCCCCTGGAAGCTCTTCTCCTGCTTCTTAATTCCAAGGACTGAGGTTTCTGCTGCGAGCAGAGAGCAAAGGCAGGACCTGCTGTGCTGCATACGCTCCAGTTTGCTTCCAACACGGACGATGAGCTCACATGTAACTGCACATCTTAAACCAGGGCTTTCCTAATGAAAGGATCTGCTCTGTGACAGATGTAATCACTTAGTTATCGTTACCTACCAAATATCAAGATTGATTTTTATTTTCCCAAGACTCTTAAAATCTGTGCCACAGACAGCACTCAAATTACTTCCTAACTAGCTGCTAAAAATCACATTTCTCTTCAGCTCAGAGCTTCCTCAGGAAGATGTCGCCCTTTCTGACTTCAGAATCAACCGGATCAGCCCCAAATACCCTGTGCCACCACCACTGGTCCCTGACCTGGCTGCAAATCTGCAAACACAGCAAGTAATTCAGGCTGGCAATTTATGCATCTTCTCTGTGACCAAGTGAAGCCCCCACTGTTGTGATCTGGCCCTCAGCTCTGTCCCTCGTGACAAAGGGCACATTTACYGGGCTRCTCTGTGACTAACATTGCTCTCTCTCATTACAATCAAGTCATGCAGGCGTCATGCCATACGTACAACAAAACCATTCTTCTTCCTGAGGGGTCCTTTCCAAATTAAAAAAAAAAAAAAAATCCAACAAATATTTATTCTTCTGTAAAGGAAGAACAAAAATATCCACAATCAATCAGGCTGTGTCACACGGTGAAGTTAACCAGCAAAGATTTTGCCACAAGGTCACCGTAAGATCTCCCTCCTCCTTAACGCCAGGACATCTACGCACTTATTTCCTATTTCAGCAAAATTGAGTTCCGTGGCTAGAAGGAGGCTTCTAAAGACASGGCACCAGCTAGTTTGTCCTTAGAAGGACAGCGCGGGGGAGGCAGGATGGCGGCAGCCCCGATCCAGAGGGAGCGGAGGAAACACGTTGTGAGCGGGRGGCACCGCGGGAGCCGCCGGGCCCCCGCGCAGCGTTTGCGGGCGCCGTGGGCTCCGTGACCCGCCGCGGAGCCCGCACCCGCCCCACGGCGCCCGCTTCCTCTCCCTTCCTTTGGGATATTTAGTGCTTCCAGTGCCGCATCGCCCTCACGCTGRCGGGCAGGATCCCGGCCAAGCGCTGCGAGGCGTTGCGGAGAGGCGGGTAACGCCGAGGCTGCGTTAATCGCACCAACACCGATTTCCCTCCTTCCCAATTGATCTTAGCTGCCTGCGACTCGAAGCAGCTTTGGGACCCCAGCTAATTCCCGGCAGCTCCAAGGGGCGCTAACGCAGCTCTACGCCCGTTTGCACCCCAATGCTGCGTAAACGCAGCACAGCCCTGCGCCCGATCCTCAGGCTCGCTGCAGAGCTCAGCCTGCGCCGCCCGGGCTAGCGGCAAACGAGCAAAAACAAACGGATTTAAATAAATAAATGGGAACAACGGCGGCTCTCGCGGGCGCCTGGCTGCCTTCTCGCCCGCCGCGGAGCCCCCGCAGTCCCGTGCCCACGGAGCGTGGCGGGGGGAACGCGCCGGGACTCGACGGCCACCCCCGCAGAACCGAATTGAGCCGAGTCGAACTGAACCGAACCGAACGGAGCCGAGCCGRGCCGCGCTGCGCACCTGCCCGCCGGGATCCGCGGGAGCCGCTGCGGGATGCGGCCGGAAGCGCCTTCCCAGCCTGCTGCGCTTACCCAGGAAACGGTTCGGAGCGCTCCGCCCCGGGCCGGCCCGGCCCGGCCCATCCCGCCTCCCGGCCGGCGCCGCTGCCCCGCGGCGGGAGGGCGGGAGCGAGCGCGGCTCCCGCGGGCGGAACCGCTGCGGGCAGCGGGAGCGAGGCGCCTTCCACCGGGAATGTTCCCGTGTCCGCAGGCGCGGATCGCGCTGCCGTCTGTCAGCCTGGAGAACGGAAAAGAATAGGGCAGCCTTGCAGGGATGGACCAAAACAAGCGATGCTTAGGCAAAGATTTATTGGTTCAGGGAGAAGCATTTGGGAGATACGCTTTAATATTTAAGCAATTTAAGGATATTATTCTTTACCATTTAATCCATTTACTTGAAGCGAACAAGATGAATTTCTAGATTTCTATTAAAAGAATAATAACTAACATTTCAGTTGATTCTTTTAGATCCACTTCAATCTGAAAGAGCCAAAT
>NW_020455204.1:8711396-8720215 GCF_003342845.1 Nothoprocta perdicaria | reverse complement strand
AGGCCCCCAGGTAGTTGTAATGATTTGCTATCAGAATGTATCATCGGGATCACTTCAGGAAGGAGCTGAGACGTCCAGAGGTGATTCATCCAAATCCAGTGTTCCCAACCAGAGCTGCTCCCCTATTTCTTACCTACCTACCAGAGATAATATTGGGTTATCCCAGAGTGGGATATATCCCAGGTAGGGAATAGCCTATTCGTATGTTATATGTCTTCCTGACAGAGACAGACAGACAAAGTGCCCATAAATTCATGCTCCTTTGCTGAGTAGTTTAAAGGTGCTGCTTTGTGGCTTTCTTTTATGTGGTTTAAATTATGATTAACCTTCAGTTGCATAGGCTCGATAATGCACTTTGGATTACAACTTAGTAAGCAGGATGATAAAAATAAAGTGTTGAGGAAACTAAATAAGGAATTTGATATACATCCTAAATGGGCCGCCGCTCGATGCACTCAGGCTTCTGCAAAGCATTTCCAGGTGGATAYGCTGCTTGCGTAGGCTCGGCCAGTCTCATCAAATATAGATTTAAAGCAATCCGATGTGTTAACTTTCCAAGTGCCATGAAATGGTTCCTGCAGCTGAACCTTCAGAGATACAGGGCAATTTCTGTCTCTGCACAAAGACACAAGTAGCTATAAAAATAATTTATAGTCATAACAAACAGAAAAAAAAAAAGACCCTTTTACATCATTGATTCATAAAAGAATAATTTCATGTTGCTATTTCATTTGGGTATTTCTGTGTTTGAACTAYGAAGATTTATTTTCATTAAAGCTGGCTGTTGCAGCACACCTGACACACGGTATGAGTTTCACTGGAAAACAGCTGCCTACAACCTACCTGAGAGAGCTGGTTTGCTGACTTCTGCTGTGGGACTGACTGTGCCTCTGGGTGATCTCTCACCTTTCCTATATATGCTTTTTAATCAAGGGGTTGTTTGTCTATGAAGGGAGTAGCTGAAGTATGAAATGATGCTATTTCTGACATTATTTCTTACTGCAGAGTATGCAGAGAGCCATGAATATGGAGTAAGCAATACTACCATCTGGTGGTGCAACTGTACTTTATGATTTCAAAGGAACCTATACTGTCAAAAAATCATTGCTGACTATTTGTGAACAGTTCTTAAACCCAAGCATATCACAGAAAAGTAATTATGAACATTCAGTTAGAGCAGAAGAGTCATTTTCCATGGAATACTTCTGCAACATGTTCATGCAGCTCACCCTGACATTGAATCTTCACCTTAAAACACTAAAACAAAAGAATTTTCACAAAGAACCAAAGACACCACACACATTACACATGCAGCTAGCAGTTTTAAGAATTAGACTTGTGACATCTAATTTTTATTTATGGGCTTTAATATGCTTTTATTTACAGAGTGAACAAACACTTCAGTGTCCTGGACTCATTTTCTTTCCCCAGGACTTGGRTGAATGCATATTGTTTTCTTGTTATTCCTAGTTCCTGCCTCGGAAGTGCTCTCCAGGCAAAGATATCACCAAAGATTATTTCTGCYTTGCAGGAACTCGCAGTTTAGGTTTCCTCCCTAGGCTATTTATTAGCAGATACCAGCACCTCAGGTAGGATTACTCCAGCAGTTTGATAAAGCCAGGAACTGAACCCAGGGCTCCTATTACACTAAGGGGCCTCGCTGCCAYCTGCTGCATTAGGGATCTCAAACACGCTACTGCTACCTGAAGGAATGCTGTGTGGGSGCAAGTTCAATACAGAGCAATTTGCAGGTGAGTTTGGGGCCAGCAACCTGTTAGTTTATTGATGTGCCAGGCAAGGCAGAATGATAATTTCCAGGTTTTTCCTCTATCCAGCTCTTGAACTATTCAAATTCCTGAGAAATCTGAGAAAGGTCATAAAGTAAGTTATAGATCATCTCTTAGATATTCGAGTAGATATTAATTCTCTGGTCTCTTGCTGTTGCTCAACAGTATAGTGGGATTTCCGGAGGGTTAGCATTACAGGGCAGTTTGGGGGAGCAAGTGGGGTGGCAGTGTTAGCTTGCAAAAAAATCATTGCTTGAAATAGGAGACCAGTAAGGCTTTACATGTATGAAGTGAAGATCTCTTCTGGACTTTCTTGTGGCTAGAGCAGCCGGGAGGGTGAAAGAGCAAGGAGCTATTAATGCACAAGGAGCTTTCCCATCCTACAGCAGTGGCTTGGGCACTGGGATAGGAGGCGGGAGGTGCTTTCACAGCTGACTGTTCAGCAAACTCCATTTACTGTTCTAGGTGCTCCTGGCAGACACAAGTATTGGAAAGTCCTGCGAGAGCAAGGCTTTCAAGCAACAGGCAATCAAGCAGAGAAAAGCTCACAGTTGCAAAATTAAGTCAGATTTTCTCRTCTTAAATGCTTAAAGGGAAGCTCTGCTTGCTGATGACTACTGAAACGTGTGGGCTCCCAGGTTTACCTACACTTGCAAATGCAGGAATATGAAGCAAGGGGATGAGATCACCCCCTGCATTTGAGGGGTGATCTCACTCCAGTGAAAACACCCCACTGTTTTCCCAAAGCTTGAGCAGACAAGTGTGCAAACAGCACAATATGAAGCTCAGCTTAGCAGTTTTAAACACTTCACCACCACTGGCATCCCCTTCCTTAGGGCTTGGGGTTATGGAGACCCAAGGGGAAGCGAGCTGCCACTTTGGGGCAGGACAGTGGTGCAGCACCATTGACCCCATTCAATTCTCAGGCCAGAATAGCTATTCCACTCATATCTACATATACATTCACATTTACATCCACTAATAAATCCAATTGAAGGTACASGAAGCTGGAAACGCGAGGCTTACTGACAGCAACTGACCATTGCTTTGTGTCTGAATCATGGGAGACAAAAGTACAGGGCCTGGTGCTCTAAACACAGCTAGAAAAGGCCAGACTGCAAACACGCTCAATGGCAGTTCTGCCCTATGTGTATAAACATACGTTGGAAAGGGCCGCATGTTTTGTGTTTCTATTTACAGCTGCAGAATGTGACACGGTCCTATTGTTTTTGTGATCCTCAGTGTATTTCTCCCWCACCATCTAAATATTTTTGGTGTGCACATTCACAAACTAAACACCCCCACTGAAACAAGTAAGAGTGAAGGGCTAAATGATGGTGGTCTTCATACCTATGCTCATTTTGAGTAAACACTCCCAAGCAGTGCTGTTAAACTGCAGCCTCCGGAAAACAATTTCTCCGTCAGCGAGACTGTCTCCATCGGTGACAAACATTGTCTACACATTCTCTGAAGATGGGGGGTTGGAAATACTCTGCTCCTTGAGAATCATGGAAAAAATCTCAGAACGGAGAGGAAAAATCCTTTCCTTTTCTCCCCTTCACTGCGGCTGCTCTGAGAGGAGCCTCTGAAGACTTGCCCGATGCAGCACAGAGTTACCTTGGAGAGCAGCTCAAGGCAAAGACAAGCCTAGAGGGGAGGATGTGTCCCCAGCGGGCTCATTTCACTGTGTTTTTAATATTAATTACTTGCAGGTGAGCCAATGCTAATAACTTTTGGCCAAAGACTACTCTGGAGTACGAGAGCAGCGAAGCCTCGGCACTGCAGCTGGCAAAAGCACCGTGTACAAGACAACTGCTTTTTGTTAGCAGGGTATGGATGGCCACCATATGGAATATGCTGTGTGACAGAGCTAAGGTTTAACTGAAGAACTGATGTTCTGCCAGCTGTGCTGCCAGGAAGTGGTTATTGATGTGGGCTTAGGTCTCATTCTTACATATCTTGAAATCAAAGGCCGGATTTATGAGCACAAGTGAAGAGCTACTGTTAATTTGTAATTAACACAGGGTTCGGTGCAGTGAAGGCAGTGGAGATCTCGGAGGCTACAAAGCACATATTGAATTCCAGTAGCATGACTAAGGGATTTGTTAATGCTTCTGTGCACTAGTACAGAGCAGAAAAGCAAGAGCAGCTCCAGTCTAGGTCTGTGAGGCTTTAGATATACTGTAGTTGCATCAAGAAAGCTACAGAGCGCTGCTAAGCTGAGTCACTCCTGAGTCACCAGCCTTCCTGAGCAGCACGCCAAAAATAGGTATATTCCTGTGGAGAGGAGCTCCAAGATACGCCGCGAGCTTCAGGAGCCATGAGGAAGGGAAGGCTGGCAATGGTACTGATGCAGAAAATGGCTTTCCCATGTGGTCCTACGTGGCCAGGCCACCTCGGGATGGGACCAGGTGAACAGGCAGGGGTCAGGGCTCCCCAGGGATACCAGGCTTCACCCACTGGATTATCAGCAGCTCTGCGACAGGACAGGTCCCCAGGTGATGCAGCCCTCAATGCAGAACCGCTCTTGAACTGCTCGCAGATCATGCGGTTAGGTTTTACTTCAGGCAGTTCTTCTAATTAAAACCAAAAACACCACAATGTGCACATGCAGGTCAGGAAGCAAGTCTCACAGCATGAGTTTTTGCTCAGACATCATGGCATGCATGTTTGCATTTCTGTATAGCACTTTAATTTGCATTACCTGAAACATTTTTGTTATAGAACTAGAACTTTTAACAGAACTTAGGGGCAAGGGTTGAGCTGATCCCACCTCTCTTTAGCAATTTATAGACATATGAGTATATAATACACATATCTATGTACATATATATACATATGTATATCAAACAGAAACATGTCACCAGAAGACCATTAGATACAGCAAGAGTATAGGACTGTGTCAGATGTGTAGGATAGCAAACACCTTTCATGGTTCTGTGACTGAGCTAAGCAAAATGGCCTTAAATGGCCTTTTTATAATGTGGGCTTTGTTGTTCACTTATTTCCAGCGTCAAATGCTTTAACATTCCACTGAGGGTCTTCATTTGTTTAAAAAGTTAGGATGAAGGGCCCCTGTGACACCTGAGTTAATTCCCTTCCACACCAACCCTTTCCTTTGCCCCCTATGACAGAGTTCAAGAGATGGCTCATGCTGCTGAGCTGGAGAAGCAACATTTCACAATAAAACATTTCGCATTAGAGGCCTTGTGAGTTCCACACACACAGCCTTTTTTTTTTTTTTTTCTTTTTCTTTTTTTTTTTTCTTTTTGCAAGAGGGACACTCTAGGTTTTGCTCTTTCATCCCCATAGAGCCCTCCCTCTAGGTCTCTGAAAGAGCAGGCAGGCTGGTTTCATTTGCTCCTCACCTTCCCCTGATCAACAGCACAGCCAAACTGACATGGAAAGAAAAGTTAGGTGGCAACAAACCTGGTCAAGAAGCTAAGCCCCTCTTCAGCACTCCCTAGGCCATATTTAATGTTTTTTTTTTTTTTTCCTTGAGGGAATTTTATTCCTGGGAATGCAGATGGCTAATGAAAAGAGGCATTTGGCAGGTAGTCCACACCTTTTCCTGGGCCCCACTGCGGGGGAGGGATATCTGGGATTCTTTGGGACTCTGTAACTAGTGGCAATGAATTCAAGGACACCCTCCCATTGAGTCACAAGGTTCAGATTGGACCTCTTTTCTTTCCAGGCTTCTTTTGAGAGGAGACAGGTGCAGGTGCATTCAGTCCTAGTCCCAGACCTGGTCAACGGTTTATGACTATGGGATTTTGTGCAGTTACAAAGCAAAGTTTACAAGTCAGAAAGAGTCAGTATAGTCACTTACCACAAATCTGCTGTGGCAAGGATCTCTCAACCCCGAGGAGTGTCCTTGAGAGGTGCCCCTGCTCAAGGGGAGCTCCTGGTGTGCAGCCCACTGCCWTGCAAGGAGAGCTCAATGGGCCCTCGGGCTGTCCACGTATTTATGGGWTAAGATGATTCRTTTATAGTCATTCTTTCATKTCAGACAACTTTTGGCTGCTTGAGATAATTAGCCTTATCTCCCCATCAGGATGCGGCCATCAGGACTGTTATTGCTGGTTAATGTCTGAGGGGGAGAAGAAGTCAGGGAGAGACCCACCAGGATCAGATAATATCACTGGTGGTTAACACCTGAATAGGGCTACGTGTGACAAGTCAGGATGAGCTGGGGAAGGAGCACATCCATCACAGGATGTCGCATGAGTGCTAGAATTCGTTAGTAAAAATCACTACATGTATTCTACTGGACCGTCTCACAGGATGAGGTACCATTATTTGAGATGTATTTTATATCTCTAGATAAGAGTCCTGTGCCCAATAATTAGATTCTTTAGATTAGCTAAAGAAAGATAGAGGAAGGATGAATTGTTCTTTCCTATAGAGGAAAAAGGTGACTTACTAAGGTCAAACGAAGGAAATGTGAGTAAAATAAAACACCTACASATTACTTGGATTCAACATACCATCTTCCCCTTCCATTTTGACAAGCCTTGCAAGCTTGCATGTGAAGTGAAAATATGTGGCTGGAAACAAAGATTTTCTTGTCAACAGCTATGGCCCTCCTGCCTTTCTTCATAGAAAAATAAATTTATCTTTGCTTGTCCTACTTTTACTGTGAAATAAAGCCTACATTGCTGTGTCTCTGATAGGCATCATCACCATATGCTGGACATGATTTTGCAGGAGAACAGGGTGAAGAATCTTCAGCATTCTGCCAGACAAAGCTGATTTCAGGAAAACCAAAGCCACACTTTTCAGAATGGGGACTCTCAAGACAGACTTCTAAAAGTACATTTTGCACTTCAGGGAACACCTCCACCTCCAGATTTCTGTAAGAGCAGCTACACTCAGTAGGGCTTGTTTTTATGTGCTGCAGAACTTGGCTGTAGTTCAGAGGTGTTGCAGAGTCATTGCTGGCACTYGATACGTGCGGAGGTAGTCCTTGGCAGGAGCAGCCCCTTTCACCACGCTGACCCTTTCATCTGCATAGCTTCAGTGTCACCCTTCTCCACTTGAGCTTCACCATAAGCAAGACCTGGAGTTCATATCCTTCAGCATCTCTCTACCTTACTAGTCCTTGGCCATCCCTCAGCCAATAAATCCCCTCCGTGTACAGAAGAGGACAGGACAAGATACTTTCCAAACTTAAGAACCCACAGTATGGAAAAAAAGCTGTTTTGTTTTGTTTTGTTTCTCACTTCATCTCAGTTTCATCTCAGCCCTGAGCTGCTTCAAATTTCTTTCAATTCCTGGTCTTATTCTCCCTTTTACGACTGTCACCTTGAAGACCTTCTACCCCAGAGCTCCCAGCTCATCAGCCTGGAGAGCTGCTGTCTACAGTCAGGTGCTGAGCAGTAATTGGCTTTACATTACCCCACAGTGCTGGGCTACAGTTATGGAGAGTCTTCACAGAAGTATTTAAATGAACCTATTTGCAATTCAGAAGTACAGGCATATACTTCTTTGCCTGCTCAAAGCCTTCATGGAAGCAGGCCAGCTATAACAGGAGTCATTCGTGCTCACTCTCCTGATATCTCTGAAATGAAAGCTGGAGAATTGCTAGTGCAGGGGAATTGCTGCTGTGCTCTGGGCTCTCTGTGAGGAGAGGAGATGATACTGTCTTATGCAGAACTCTGACTCCCACCATCACTCCAACAGCTTCAGATCTCTTTGYTGGGTTTTAGGTTTGCTTCCTTATGACAATGGCTTTTCACAAGCATCTAATCTCTAAGAATGACCAATCCCAGCAATTTTGTTTTGAAAAGCAAARTATATATTCAGTGGTGCAGCTGGAGCAGTGGCATAGAGAATATAATGTATGCACTCAGTGGAACATACAGATAAATGCAATTGGGAACAATTCCCTTTTATCTGTCTCTTTGATAGGGCAAGCATAGGTATGTGTAGATGTGTTAACTTAGAAAACATTAATAGTGGAATATGAAGATTATGATATATTTGCTTTCCAGTTATTCACTGCATACTAGTCTGCCATTCTGGTAAATGGTAGGAAATTGTCTTGTTTCACAGGCGTGCATCTAACAAGCTGAAAGTCTGCCCTGCTTTCATTAAGCTGTGCATACGCACTCCTTGCCAACCGTTGCTTGCTTCACCAGGCTTATGGCAGTCCTAAAAGAAACCTAATAAGACTAATGAAAATATCCAAAACAAAAAATAAGATCTATTCTTACTATATGCCATCATGTATACTTCAGTCATACATTATCGTAACTTCAATTATGGTGAAGGTAAAATATGAATTCATTTTTCATTCCAGGCCRTTAAGGTTGGAGTTATCCAGCAAAACACAGGTGTCCACCCTGTGTGGGTGTCTACACTTTAACTGGGCTCTGTAGGCTCCCACTATARTATATATATATTTATATATTTTCTGCACTGGGTTCAAATCATTCTGAAACAGGGCAGGAAGACACTGAAAGGAAGTCATCAAGGAGTTTGCAAACATTCATTTGATTACATTCTTTTATTTGGTGTTTACACTGGTTTTAAAAGATAACYGTGAAGCATCTCTTGATTATTTTGCATAATTCACATCGCTGGCTGTTTACCAGCAAAATACGAAAGGCTGTTTGAATTCCGTGCTATTTCTAACACTTCAGATAGGCTGCTTTTGTTTTCTTACTCAGAAAGAGATATTCTAGTCCAAAGACACTGAATGCTGGAACTGCCAAGTCTCAAAGTAAGACAAAAAGCCACTATTTTTTGCATTAACTTCACTGAGCAGTAGTTCTACATGAACAGAAAGACAGGAATTTGTCGACTCAAGCTGCAGAGATGCAATCAGCTGGCAGGCATATTTCATACCGGACTCATAAYATTGTTAAAACAATATCTATGGATGATATCAAACAGTGTAACCGTCTTGTACTTCATACATCACACACAGGGCAAGGCGTGAGCATTAGGGGCTGTTCAGGCACACAAACGCAGGTAAACGATGATCAGAGGATGATGAAGGAGCTGGTGCGGGGCTGGGGTCGCGCAGGA
>NW_020455204.1:8710422-8711239 GCF_003342845.1 Nothoprocta perdicaria | reverse complement strand
GGGGCTGGGGTCGCGCAGGATGATGAAGGAGCTGGTGCGGGGCTGGGGTCGCGCAGGAGGATGAAGGAGCTGGTGCGGGGCTGGGGTCGCGCAGGAGGATGAAGGAGCTGGTGCGGGGCTGGGGTCGCGCAGGAAGGCGGTGCCCGGTGGGCAGCGTGGCGGGGCCGCCCGCCCGCCCAGATGTTACACGGCGGCCAGATGTGCTCAAGGGGGTGGCTGGGGGTCCGCCCGGCCCCCCGGCTCGGGAAGGCTCCCGCTGCAGCGCCCTGGCCCGCATGGCCCAGCGGGGGTCTGAGCCCCCCCGTTCCCACCCCCGCTGCCCCCCCACGTCCCCTCGCGCCCCCCGCCTTGGTGTCGCCGCGCTCCTCCCTCCCGCTCCCCCCGCGGGGCGCGGAGTGGGCCGGCCCGCCGCTATAAAGCCGCGCGGGGGGCGGCTCCGCGCCGCAGCGCCGACGGCCGCGGGGGCAGCGCGCGTGGGCTCGCCTCGCGGGCAGCAGCATCCTCCTCCTCCTCGTCCTCCTCCTCGTCCTCCTCCTCGTCACCCTCCTCGTCACCGCGCCGCGGGGCTCCGCCGCAGCCGGCCTTCCTCCCGCCTCCGCCTGCTCCTCGCCGCGCAGCCATGGCGTGGCAGCCCATGGAGATCAACCCCGAGGTGCGCGGGATGCGCACGGGAAGGGGCATGGCGGGGGGATGCTGGGGACGGGGAGGGAAGCCTTTGTGCCCGCGGCGCCCGCTCACGCCCATTGTCTCCCTATTGTCTTGCAGATGCTGAACAAAGTGAGTGAGCGGCCGCCGCAGGAGCGACCCCGCCGCCCCC
>NW_020455204.1:8652347-8710252 GCF_003342845.1 Nothoprocta perdicaria | reverse complement strand
GCTCTGCCCGCAGGTGCTGTCCCGCCTGGGCGTGCGGCCCGGCTGGCGCTTCGTGGACGTGCTGGGCTTCGAGGAGGAGGCGCTGGGCGCCGTGCCCGCGCCCGCCCGCGCGCTGCTCCTGCTCTTCCCGCTCACGGCGCAGGTAGGGCTGCCCCCGCCGCGCGTGGGAGCCCCCGGGCGCGCGTGGGGCGCCCCTCCGGCGCCAGCATCCCCGCGGGGCAGCGGCTGCCCTCACCCATGGGCTGGGATTTGCCGGAAAATATACACGCAACACGTAGAGCAGAAAGGGCTGTAGCATCCTAATAGCGATGGGTTTTTCTTGCTGCCCTCGTGGGGAGGAAGGTGCTCATGGCTGCAGCTATAGGCGTGAGTGCAAACTGCTGGATATCAGCCACTGAAAGGACCAGAGCATCCTGGAGAGAGCAAGGGAAAGAGCCCATATAGTGTATACCCCCCCACCCCAACGCACCTTCCAGCATGCGGACCAGAGGGAGGGGCTGAAGGACTAAATGCAGTGCTGTTGAATATGACTGAGTCATGCAAGCAGTCCATTAAGATCTGGCGTGTATCCAGTAGAGATGCATGGTGATTTACAGACCTGTGCCGCAAAGATGGTTTTCTGGGTAATATTTCTGTCCAATCTTGCTCTTGGTCTCCGACATCATTGATTTGTCTATTAGCTTGCTCAATAAAAATGCATCACTGTGGCTAAATGCTCAAAATAATTGCGTGTTTGCAGCATGAGAACTTCAGGAAACAACAGACTGAGGAAATAAAGGACCAAGAAATCAGTTCCAAGGTGTATTTTCTGAAGCAGACTGTTAGTAACTCCTGTGGGACAATTGGTCTGATACATGCGGTTGCTAATAACAAAGACCAAGTGAAGCTTGGTGAGTATGTATGTTCTGATATGCCTATACTTCCTTTTTTTCTTTGTTTACAAGGGAGGAAAAAAAATAACCCGAGTAGGTAGGGCTGTATAAGATGCTCTCTGAGGCTTTTGTGCTTTGTCAAGGCCAGGTAAAGCATGCTATGATATTACTGGGAAGTGGGGTTTTCACCCAGTAAGAAATGAGAAATGTGGTCTCACTTGCTGCCTGAATTGCAGGAGTGAATCCGCTTTGCCWGGTAGCCACAATCCTCTCTCCTTGCAGTGAGCACAGCTGCAGCAACAGGTTTGCAAAGGGGAAGGGCCAGGAGTAGACCCAAGTCTGCAACAATTTAGGGAGTAGCCTGTTCAGAGCTGGTTAGTGGCATTGCTGATGTTCTCCGAATGGATGAGTACAATTCTTCATGCCATTTACATGTTGAGGTAGCTGTAGGTTTGATRGATTGGCCTTCCCATGTGAGTAGCATAGGATGATATTGTTCTCTAAGACTGTTTCCTGGGGGAACAGTTTTGATGGCGCTTATGCTATGGAAGAGGGTATAAAACTGGCCTAGGTAACTCATGGCTAGAAGCTCCTGCTTCCTAGGAGATAGGATTACTAGTTCTTGTCAGGAAAGATTTGTCACCAAGTTAAGGAAATAATTTATTGTTGTGCAGGATATCTTGTCTCAAACTAGAGATCTGCACAATGTAATTTTTCATTGTAAGAGGGAAAACTGAACCCTTTAAGTGGTTTTGGATTCTTTCCTGCAAAAGAGAATGTGTATGGTGGGTAGTGAGTTTGTAACGGAATTTTCATTTACCGTTTTGGTTCATTACTGGGATCTATCTTGGAATTTCTTTGYAAGATGTGACTCAGCTCTCCTGCCAAATGTCTAGGACGGCATAGCAAAAGCCACATCTTAAAGCCAACCCCAGGACAGGTGCTCCCAGCATCCTGAGGCACTGGAACTCTTGCCGTTTGTGTGATTTGTCATCAGAAGCTTCCAGATAAATAATTTATTTCCACTGCCATTTGGAAATGTGTGTATGCTAAAGATGGTTCCAGGCTAAGCCAGTGACTTCTAATTCGTATAATAAGCATTGGGTGTTGTGGGCTGCACCTGGGTTGTACCCAATTCTGTATCTATGCTGAATCAAGTCTTCGRTTGTCTTGTGCAGATGAGGGGTCTGCCCTGAAGAAGTTTCTTGATGAAACAGCTGACTTGTCTCCTGAAGAGAGAGCGAAGCGTTTTGCAAGTAATAAGGTATATGAACTATACAAATTGTTTATAGCTGTCAGCACTTAAGAGTATAGTAACCTGTATCTGCTTTCTCTTAAGGCTATACAAGAAGTCCACAATTCTGTTGCACAAGAAGGACAGTGTCGGGTAAGAGTTGAATGAGAAAAATCTGGGATGGATATTGAAGGTGATAGAGCAATGAAGTTATAGGTTGGGCAAATCACTGTTACAGCTCACAGGGAGGGAGGAATGTTTGACTAATGGATGAATATTTGTGCAGCTCCTTCTCAAAAATGCATGGAAAAATGGGTCAAGACTCTTCCCGAATACATGCTGCAAACATGACTATGGTAGGGTAATCAAGCCTGACAAAGAGTTTCAGACTGAGATATGAATAATTGATACCGCAGAGCTTCAGCTAAGCGATGTTGCTAGTCCTCTCCTGCTGATGAACAGCTCTGTAACTGAACAGTACTCTTCTGTTGGTGGTTCTATCTTGGGAGGACTTTAAAGTGTTATAGCATGTGTAATCACAAACAAGGTTCAGACTGTATAGTAGACTTTTTTTTAACATAAATAATGTATCTAATGGTCTATTCTAAGGTTGATGACAACAGTGTGAACTTCCACTTCATCCTGTTTGTCAATGTGGATGGACACCTGTATGAACTGGGTAAGGCACTGAGAGTCCAATTAAGAGTTTGGCTGGGCTTATTTTACCTGGTCAAAGCCTTGAGGATAAAGGCTTACTGCTAGTTGAAATGCTTGCTGAGGCTTTCAGCCAATTCAGAATACAAAATGAAGAACTTTCAGCTGAAGGTCTTATGATAAAGTGGGTTGCACTGTAGGCCCAGACCCCTTTGTAAAGCATATGATCTCTGGTAGAGCTGAGACTTAGTCCCTCTCTTCCCCAAACTATGCACTGATACTGTATTTTGAACTTGTCCAACTATCTTCACATGGGTATTTGATTCTTGGAGTCACTCTGCTGAGTTCTCCTGCCTTGAAGGTAACGGTAAGAACACTGACTGATACAAGACTTCCTTCCACAGATGGGCGTATGCCRTTCCCTGTGAACCATGGCACAAGTTCAGATGACTTACTATTGAAGGTAGGACTTCTTGCTAGCTGCAGGTTTCCCAGGCAGCCAGGCTGCTGCCATGACGAGAGGCCTGGTTCARGGTGCAGCTTTCTGTGCCTGCTTGCTCTAACACTTAGTGCTTCTCAAGCTCTGGTAATGAGGTAGTGCTGTGCCACAAAACGAGATGCCTCATAAACGTATATACTTGCTGACACTACTACATGCTAATTTAGTTGCTGTGATCCAAAGTAGAGCTACAAAGTCACTAAGTGTCTAGACAATCATCAATGTTCCCCAAACCTAAACAGTCCTTTCTTCTCCGAAGGATTCTGCTAAGATATGCAGACAGTTTACAGAACGTGAAAAAGGAGAAGTTCGTTTTTCTGCTGTGGCTTTCTGCAAGTCTGCCTGAGAAGCTGAAGAGGCTCAAGGAAAGCAGTCTAATAGCACACCAGTAAATGCAGTCTAATCTTCAGTGCTTCAGTACTTGTTAAACACAGCTGTTAAAGTAATTTGAATTGTTTCCACCATTTGCTATACACAGAAGCAGCATCAGTTGAGCTTGTGCTAAAGGATGAGCTCAAGTTTTAATGTGAACAGTTCAGACACGTCAGATGTCTTTAGACTTCTGATTTTGTTTTTTTCACGTGTTAAGTAGAAAATGCTTAACAGGGCTTGTTAAATCTGTGTCTGTTAATTGAGCTGTTGGTTGGTATTTCCTTGTCCTTAATGAGAATAAACTTTCTGCTGGAAAACAAAATGGTCTGAAGTGATAAATGTAACGGAGAAAGTTACCTGTGGACATCTTATGCATCTTCAGAGGTGTCTGAAGGTGCTGTAGTCAAGTTCTGATCTGAGCAGAAGGTTGTCTACYTGAGGTTGGCAAGTCAGCTGCAACTTGCTTGACCTCCTGCCTTYTCTCACAGAAAACCTGCCCTAGTGGCCTCTGCTACTTGTAGCTTAAACCTCTGCTAATTCATAATGACCCAACTCTCAATAAACCTGGGCCTAGGCTAGATGTGTTTATTAACATGAAATTGCATTYGCATGTCTTTTATAAGAGGCTGTATTAGACTTTCCTTGAAGAACGACTTAAAGAAAAGCCCCTAACACTAAATGAACTTTGAATTGCAGGGGAAAAAAGCGATCTCGGATTACAGGGAATGAAAAAACCTAAAGTGAGGAGGCGGAGGAAGAGGAGGGATTAAAGTATTAAAGAAATGGTTACCTTTAACCCTGTTCTCGAGTAGAAATTGTTCTTGTCCCARTCTAGCTTTGTATCTGCTCTGAGTGTCTCTTAAGAGGGGACAGCTCTGGGCTTTTCTTGTTCAATGCCCTGTATTCCTGTCCCTAACTATGACTCTGGCGCCTCTCTTTGCACTGCCTGATCTTTGCAGCTCTGTATGTTCTCCTATGGTTGTCTCTGTCTTGTTATTACTCATGGTTACTGTTRGCTGAAATGCCTCAGCGTAAGGAACAACAAAATGTCCAAGTCGTTCAGCTCCTCTTAGCAGGAGGGTGAACGCTCGCTGTGATGCAGCGTTTGGTTGCTTCCCACAGCAGCACTTTCTCCTGTCTGCTGGTAGATGGTGCTGTGAACTGGGAGGAAGGCCGCACTGGCCTCTGCTRCAGCCTCCCACCCAGCGCAGGCCCTGCCGGCATCTACAGGAGGGGACACAACATGGTACGTGTGTGTGGGATGTGCCATAGGAGAGGGCAGGAAAAGCAGCAGAGCTTGGCYGGCTGTATTGTCTACATGAGCAAACGTGTTGTTATTCTGCAGAGGACCTTCTTGTCTTGAAGGCCACTGTTCTGTGTAACTGGGCCCGCATAGGGTTAGGTACGTGGCAGTGTAGCTACCAAAAAGTACATTTGAGATCCTACTATATTTTTGTAGTGATGTCAGCAGTAAGGTTATTTTCATCCAGCAGTATCATTTTTTCAGTGTTAGCAAAGTTACACTAATATTTCAGATGCTTTCATTCTTTTRCTCAGACTTAGGGATTTTGTATCTACGCCGAGGCAGGGGTTTGAATAAAGGTAGAATTTTGGCTTTGTGAAAAGTAGGAAAAGGGTTGTGAAGAATGCTTCCTATTTTCTCACCTTGTGCATCCCAATACAGTTTCTGAAGAGGGAACAATAAAGGGAACAAGTAAGGAGAACGGGTGTTAGCCATCTGCATCGTTAGTAAGGTTTCTTCCTTACCACAATTGCAGCACGACCTGGAAACCAGCAGGTCTTTCCTCTAAAACAGCTGGAGTTGTTGGGGATGGGGAAGACTTCAACAGTTGGGATTGAGTTGCCTGGGGTGAAGGCAGATGGAAACAGATGGAAACTTGTGCAATATTTATAGTTCCAGCTGTTGCTACTGCATTCAGAAGYACAGACAGAATTCACAGAAGTGTGTGCTAAGCCCACACCATAGAGAGTAAACCATAAATAGGAAAGAAAGGTGCTTTCAAATCATATCAAATACACATAATCTCTAAATAAATACATTCTTTTCAACATGCTTTCAGGCTATTTTTACCTATTTGCTAATTATTCTTGAATGTTAATCTTTGTCCATTGTGTTTGGTGTTTTAGCAATAGTGTTTGGACAGCAAGGTGTAAATGTGGGCTTTTTTAGGGGTTGTTACAGATACCCTGTTTTCATGAGAATGTGCTCTTTAATAATTTAGTATTTTCTATTAACCACACCCCACCTGAGACAAAGCTAGTTTTTATTTCTTGCTTTTGACCATTATATCTTAAATCTGTAATTCCATATGGAGTTGCTATCTTTCCTCAACTTTCTGTTAATCCTCCTTCATTAAACTTATGGACACATGTCCCATCTAAAGCCACAAATGTTTTACCCCTGAATTTGCATAGTGACAATTATTCTAGAGAAGAGCATGCAGTTTGCAAGGCTAGAACTGTATTTTCTGTCCATTCTGTAAGAAATCTATGGCTGACTGTTGCTATTCTTCCAGCCACATGAGGAATTTACTGAGAAATTATGTATTTGAATTAATAGGTTCCTGCAACATTCATGCAACTTTCCAGAGGTGGTATTTAGTTCATTTCAGAAATAGACCTTGGGAAAATGCACAGAAAATTGCTAAAAAGTAGCTGTACAGTTAAGGGTAGTATATAAATAAAAACACTATTTATAAATGACATAAAATAATAGAAATATTCTAATAGAATAATAGTTTCAAGAACTAGCCTTGAAAACATTTAAGAAATATTTAAGTTTAAGAACTATTTAAGCAGGCGCAATTTCTGTTTAGACCTGCACGTTGCCAGTTCAGAACAGTACCCTCTATCTGCAGKTTTCCTTTTTGCTGCTATTTCGAAAGCTGTAGTTAGCCTGCTCTGTAGATGGCAGCATTGGGAAACTTTCAGTAAAAAGTCTTAATTAGGTGTCACACATGGCAAAACAGGCCCAGCAGTACATTTAATTGACCATACACCTAACCTTAAGCCTCTATCTTGTCCTTGCGTTCACTGGGACTGCTCACATGGTTAAGTAACCGTTTGATTTCAGACCTGAACATCTAATCCTTAATTCGGGCAAAAATTAATTTAAGCCTGATGTAAAAGCCAAAGCCTCCTCTGCATGTCCATGGCCTTTRCAGAAGTTTGTAGTCCATTTGCAGCTGTTAAAGCATCACATCAGCTCACAGTCTGGCACTGTGCAATTCATGCACTGCTATTTCTGTGTTAGTGACTCCCTTCTCTTGAGATTGAGGAAGAATCAATGTGGGAAAGATTCAATGTGGGAAAGAAACAATGTGGGAATAATTCCTGTAGCATCTGGCTTTTGATGCACAGACTGGCTCRCTGATACATAAGCATTCAAGATGGAGAAGAAATAACCTGAAAAGGGGAAATAGAAGTACTAATGTCCTTTGTCTTTGATGCAAAGGCATCCTGGGCTTCTCAGGGCCAATCCCACTAACTGGTGTGCTAGGAGAAGGAGTGAGAAAGCAAGAGAATGGAAGTAGATGCAGTATTCACACATCCCACATTCACTGGTGCTGTAGGCAGCCAAGAAGAGGTCAATGACAGGACTGCAGTTACTGAGTCTGTGGATTGGATGGGAACAAATGAGAACTTGGAAAAATGCAGTCAGACGTGATCCCTGTGAGCTGAGAAATACCATTAAAATAGTGACTGAAGGAATTAAAATATCACTTGTATTTTGTCGTGTTTTAATTCTTGCACGTGCTGATACTGCATTGTGAGGAGAGGCTGATGCACCACGTGTTCCAAACCCCGGGGACCTCTATGTACTGAAGGCTGGACCTCAAGGAACCTTGAGGACCTTGAAGCCAAGCAAGGGGCCGCCCCTGCTGGGGCTACTTCTGCACCTGCATGGGCTGGAGGTGGGACACGAGGGCCAAGGTGCAGCCCTTGGGGTTATGGCAGGTGCCAAGCTGAGCATCAGCCAACATAYGTGTTCCCATCCCGAATAAACTCAAGAGCTTATGGAGCTGTGTTGGGAGGAGCGTGGCCAGCAGATGGAGGGAAATTATTATTCCTCCCTGTCTGGCACTGGTGAAGCTGCACCTGGAGCAGTGTGTCCAGCTCCAGGCTCCCCCATGCAGGAAGGACGTGGACAGAACATCTCCATATGTCCTCCAGGAGAGGAGCTGGCGAGGGTCCGGCAGACGGATTACTGGGCAGGCTGGAGATCTGGAGCGCATGACCCCCAGGAGACACGGAGAGAGCTGGGCTTGTGTAGTCTGGCAAACATGGGCTGGGGGAGGATCTCACTGCAGCCTACACCTACTGGAAGGGCAGCTGCAAAGACAGCAAAGTGACCTTTTCTTGCTAGTGGTGGGTGATATAATCAAAGGCAATAGGTACAAATTGCAGCTTAGAAAGTTCAGTATGTGACATTAAACTAGGGAGTACTTGTTCCCTAGGTAGTGACCTGGAACGAGTCACCAGGAGAAGGGAGGCATCACCATCCTTGGAAGTCTGCAAGGCCAAATAAACCCACAGCTGACCTGATGGAGCATGGACAGTACCCCACAGTGAGCAGAAGGTCAGGCAAGATGATTCCCATAGGTCCCCATGAAYGCACATATTTCTGTGATAAATCCCAGATGAACCCTAACTATTTTTGAATACTGCAGTTTATCACTTCTGCATGTTCAGGGGTGTGTGTGTSGGGGGGGGATCGATTTAGCCATCAAGATTTGTAAAACTGCCCTAGATTACTTGTTCTGTGAAAACTTTGGAGTGCTCTCAGCCCTCAGCCGGGGGAGGTGAGTGCTGTGCTGCAGGCAGAGGGACCCATCGGATGGCCCAGGAGGGASCCATCGGATGGTCCAGGATCTCGGTCGCACACACGAGGGAGCTCTTCGCTGCAGGAAGAGCTGGAGGCTCGAGGCTGGTGCTGCTACTGCTGCTTCTCCTCACAGGCAGGAGCGGAAGAACAAGCAGGGCTGGGAGGGTTGTCTCTTCACTGAGGCACTTCTAGTTGGAGGGGAAGAAGTGCTGGGAACTGTAGAAGGAAAAGGAAACTGTGCAGAAGACAGGTCTGAGAGAGCTCTTCCAAGTCAATGAATCAGAATCAGAAGCAAGGTGAGTCCTCCCTGAGCAGSAGAAGATGAGGGGGAAGGAAGTACAGGAAGAAGAGCAGAAAGTGTTGAGGAAAATGGGAAGGGAGAGAATTCCTGCTAATCTTTCAAGATTCATCTTTCCACCAGCATCAACTTTCATGAATAACATAAATGGTTTAACTAAGTTTCTCATTTCCTAAAGAACTACCATACATCAGATATATGTAGTCCTAGATGAACACCAACACACAAGTAAAAGCTGATTTGAAAAATTCTTATACCTTTTTTGCCTAAGTGAATTTCAGATATGGTAAGCTGTCATTGCAAAGTCTGCTGAAGTGAATTTCAGATATGGTAAGCTGTCATTGCAAAGTCTGCTGCAAGGTATAAAAGATCTGGAGATCTGCATGACTTTGGAGAAACAAGACTGGGCAAAGATATTTCAGTGTGTTTAGCATTGCAAGTGCTGTATCATAAAGAAACAAGACAGAGAATTCCATCACATAGGAACATCCAGCATCATAGTGAGAAAACTGGGGTGTTGTTACTCGCAGCATCATAGCCAGACAGAACTGCATTTGCTTTTCAAGTCTTTGTACGGGTGCGTATTAAGATGTTACTACAGCAGCTTGCAGTCTTAATGTATGCAGAGTGGGAGAAATGCAGGTTTACTAGCCCCGCTTTGCAAGTAAGGAACTGAGACACAGATTCAGTGACTTGCCTGAGGTGATACATGAAATTGACAGCAGAGCTGGAATTAAAGCTAACTTTATAACTACACTGKTTTTTTTTTGCAGGCACAGTTTTATATTTACACTAGTTTGGCTTTGGGCCTGAGTTAATATACCCTACCTCTTAGCGTGGCTTATTAGCTAAGGCTCGGTGTTAGGCTAACCACAGCTTGATTAACTTGGAGAACAGTCAGGTGAACTCATGTCTGTCTGCAAAAGAGTGTCTGTATTGACGTATAATCYCTTGAGTCCTCTTATAAAGCCACAAGATATTTCTCTGGTAGACTTCTTTTGCACCATGACTCAAGAAATATTACTTTATCCCTTCTTTCTACCTCACCCCCACCCCGATCCCACAAACTGTTTAGCAATGAAGGGAAGTTGAGGAATATTCATGAATCTAAATTGCAGTTTATTTTAGAAAAAGGTGGGTTGTAGTATTCTCACTTTCTGACATACAAAAGAATCAGGYGGCAAAGTTATAGCTACATTCCCAGATGTTTTATGGAATAGTTGAWGTATTGGTGAAGGACCAAGATTATTCAGAAAATACTATCATTTGKCTAACTTAATACTTTTTGTGAATTTACTATTTTTTCTTATTTTGCTGAATGACAGAATCTAAGGTCAAGTCATGTCAATAAACAACATATTTGCTATTTATTGGACCAATATGGTTTATTGGACCAAACCAATGTTTTTTATTGGACCAAACAGGACCAATTCTCATTGAAGGAAGCTGGAGAAAGTCATAGATTTGGGGTATTTAATTCCTTTCTTCAGCCAGCAAGCAACCCTCAGAAACTGCTAATGCAGCTGGAATCTCACTGTGTGCTACACACAGAGACAGACACTATGAACRAGACACAGTTTGAGACCTGGATTTTGACTTTTCTCTACAAAGCGCAAACCCCTTGGACAACAAATCATTAAGTAACCACAGYCACATTTTGAGAGTTGATGGACATACATTTCTCTATGAATGGCTGCAAAATCTTCCGTTTAGTTTGAATCAGTCTGATGCCTTATGTGTATTACCTTGCATTAGGCTGTGATCATTTAGGAAAGGTTTTATGCAAGCACCCAGTTGTTCTTTTGGAGTCTTTTGGAGACTGAAGTGTTAAATGGAGATGAGGAACTGCTGTTTCAGCAGCTAGGGGTCTTGCACAGCATATTTGTCAGAAGTTGTTGCATTTCTCCAGCCCCGCATGCCATGGCTGCTACAGGGACACATGTCCATCGGATGTCTGACTAGTCTTTTGCTTATCAACAGCTTTGATGTGCATAGCTCACGGCTGTCCCACCAAAGTTTGCAATCAGAGAGGTCCCTATAAGTGGAGTCACAAGAAGACAGATAAGGTTTCTCAAAAAAAAAAAAAAAGAAAAGAAAAAAAAGGTATTTCCACATCTGCTTGGGCCTGGGGCCCTATCCCACCAGAAGAGCTAAAATCCAGCTATTAGAAGAGCTAAAATCCATTTCCCTTCAAGGAGAATCCCTTCATTTAGGACTTTTCACTCTGGATTGGACAGAGAATTAACAAACTGCCAATCCTTCCTGCAAGGCTGTATGAATTCTATTACATCAAGTAGGACAGCTTTCTTTAGAATGATTAAACTTTTCCAAGATTTCATATCCTCACTCATCAGACTCCATTTACCACAGGAAATTACAGTTAAGCTGTAYGAAGACGTTTCCTGACTAAGTCCAGTGTTTATAAATTATAAGCAGGCCGAAAATGCAGATCTCGACAGTATAACTATAGTCTAAAGTGTAAACGTTCACAAGTTCAACTGCTTTCCAAACTATTTCTTAACACAGCAGTAACATGAGTTTGTATAAATAAAGTATACATTTTTAACATATTTGCACACTGCAATATAATAGATAATGTTTGTGTGTATTAGAAGGGTGCAAACTTGTGTGGGCTGTCTCTGCCTTCATTCTCAGACAGGAGATTTTGGGACTTTTCATCACCAGTGACCACCAACAGAGCCATTTCCCTCTGTTTCATTTTATTTTATGATTTTCCTAAGAGGGCTGCTGGAAAGCTTCTTAAGAAATAAGCTCTATAAAGCTTCTTAAGAAATAAAACAATAACAAGCTGGAGATGGTTTATCCAGACCCATATTATTCTTTGCATTGATGGCAAAACCTCAATGTTCTTCCTTTCTAAGCTTAAATGTTTAGGCCAAGGTATCGTTATTGCTGTAGCTGTGTCAAAATGTCATATGTACAATATGTACCGAACGGTGAAGAAAGATTCTTTCTTGGAGGGCTAAACTAAAGGTAAGGAGAGATACAAACAGTTTTCTTGCACTGTCCTGAACACTGACTGGATCTAGATTCATTGTGTCTTATGCATGCAACCAATTTGATTCCTTATTTGCATCCTGTAGATTATGCAGGGTAAAAAAAGGATCATCACAATGTATAGAATAATTTAAAACTGTCAAGAAATCATAAAACCTTAATACAGTCAATAGGTCCTGCCTGGTATTTCTCTAAATAGCTTAACACTGAAGTACATGTATGTGAAGTAGGTGTATTTATGAAGAAGCTATGTGTAAGAGAAAAAGCATTTGCTAGGAACAAAAAGGTACGTTGTTGATGCATTGAATTTAGGATAAGTTTAACATATACTGACTACAGGAATAGACTAGATTTAAATGAGGCTTTTCAGTTAAGTATCTAAACTTAGGTGGAACAATCTAGACTCAACTATGTTTTGCTGAGCTACTTTGCTTTATTGATGATTGCCGGTGATCCCTCCCTATATCCCACTGCAACATTGCCAAAGTCACTTTTTAAATACAGCAAAAGCAGCACAGGGTGGGGATGTGTGGAGGTGCATGTATCTGTGCAATCTGAACACTATGGGTGCTTGCTCTGCTGTGGCAGAGCGAGCCACAAACCTCCCCAGGGTATGACTGCATCCCTCAACTTTACGTGGGACCAAAAACAGTTAAACCAGGCATGAAACTCAGCATTCTCATTTAGGACCAGCTTTAACAGGGAAAATAGTTCCACTGTGCACCGACAAATTGGGCTTAATGGAAAACGTTAGCACCCAGGAGAACGCTGGCCCRTGACCCAGATAACGCAGAGGCGCCCATTGTGCCCCGGCATCGCTGCCATCAATGCAGCAACGCAGTCAGCACTCTGCAGAGACACTCGCTTTCAAAGCAAGCGCTCACTGGAGCTTTCACAGTGACTTCTGCTTCGGAAGGGGAACATAGATGCACGCACTGGAAAGAGCTCGCAGGCTCTGCTATTTTTTATTCAGATTTATTCTCATTTGGAGCTTCATAAATGGTTGCGCGTGCTTTATTTGCAGATATGGGTGAACAGTACAACCTGCAAGAGAAGGCAACACAAAAATGTATGTAGTGGTGCCCCTAAAAATCTATCTAGTGCCTAGACTGCAATTAGCTGGAGGAAGCCTCTGCAAACACTACCAAATGTGCATGTTTTCTTCTAAGTAGTAAAGAAAGAAAGACAGAAAAAAAGAGAGAGAAAGAGAAAGAGAAAGAGAAAGAGAAAGAGAAAGAGAAAGAGAAAGAGAAAGAGAAAGAGAAAGAGAGAAAGAATTTACCCATAATGTATTCAGCAGCCAAGTGCTCTGAATCTCAGGTCATCTCTTTCAGAGAATTACAGTTGACCTTTCTGCATTGATAAAGGAAAGGACAACAGAAACTATTAGAATGGACTACTGAAAAAGACTTCCAGAACTGCAGCTAATGTATGTTTATAGCATTCAGATATATACCTGCTGCCCACGATATGGATGGTCCTCATTTCACAGGCCATTTAAAACTATATCTAATCTGAAAAACGTTCACAGTCTAGAATGGTCTTCTTATACAGAAAAGTGCAGTAGTCTGACATACAGACTTTGTATTCGCACTAGCAATGACTTGCCACCCAGATGTGCTCTTGTAGCCTCTGAGGGAATCCTCCAGGATGAGATGCAGCAGATGGGCAGAAGCAGCCCAGGTCTGCATTCCCTCACGCCAGCCATTGCTCTTGGCTTGTACAGCATGCTGTATGTTGGGTTACAGCTGAAATGAAGTGAGAGAGGGTTGTGTTCCAAAACGATATATTTCTCATCATATCCCCTCTTTTCCCATCAAATCTCTGAGCGAAAAGACTTTGGCATTGGCCTAGCTATCCTTGTTCGTGCACAGAATCTCTCCCTAARAGATACATATAGGTTTAAATCTTTAGCTTGAACTGCATTTTTCTCTTCCATACATGTGAGAATATCTGGCAAAACTTTGCTTCCAGCTTTAGCTTTCTGAGTCACAGAGTTTGTATTGAGCTTCTGTGGTCATCAAGTTGATGCAGAAGGTTYTATCCCAAGAGGTAGTAGCCTTCTTCTGCTAACGATTCACAGAATCACAGAATGTTTAAGGTTGGAAGGGGCCTCTAGAGATCATCTAGTCCAACCTTCCTGTTCCAGCAGGGACACCCAGAGCACTGGGCACAGGGTGGCATCCAGGMGGGTTTKGAAGWYCTCCARAGAAGGAGACTCCACAACCTCCCTGGGCAGCCTTTCCATGCAATTAATCTTGTGGAGGACTATCTTACTCTATGACTGGGCTTATTTGTTTGAAGACTTCTATGATCAGGTCTAAAAGCAAGAGTAAGGACTTAAAATCCTGGTGTTGAGGCAACAACAGCCTATTTTCACYCCGAGGAAGCAGGAGGTCCTGGTAGCCAGCCTTGATCACTGTAGCATGCAGCTGAATGCCCGGCTGTAACCCCAGTTTTCTCAAGTGAGCCCCTCGCAAAGCCTGGCTCACACATGCCCTGTTCCCCACAGAAACCTCAGCCTTCAGCAAGGCCCTGAGACTGCCCACAAACCCAGTGCTTGTGACTGGGACTTGCAGAAGCCAAAAAGCAGTGTGGGGCATTGCTTCAGTTCCACTGGGGAATAGCAGGTCTAGGCCCAGTTTAACCCCARAGTTGGTAGGCATGTTAAATAGGCAAGTTCCTCTTGCACAAAGCCTGATCTAAGTCCCCTTAGTAGTCCATYCCTCCCAGCAAGGGGAACACCAAATTTAAGAGTCTCCTCGCAATTGGGCAAGACCATGAAGCAGCTCTGTGCTAGCAGGAGATGGACATCCAAGGGCAAAAATAGATGCAAAGCTGTCAGAAAAAAAAAAAAAAAGTTTTTGAGGGAACTGAGGCATCTGAACAGGCTCTGAGGGTTTCAGTAATGTCTACAGATGCCAAGACCCTTTTTTTGGATTTAACCCTTAGTTTTAGCTGGTGTTCAGAATAGTGATCTAGCTGCCAAGGGTACAAAATCGGGTTGCTGAAGGTGATCAGAGCACGGTCTGGGGGATCTGATGAGTCCCTTCTATAGATGGCACTGCAATGTACCAAATGCTTCACTTCTATTCCTGTGGCTTCTGATGCTATCAGCACTCATGACCCCTTGAGAAAGCAACAACCGCGGCTAAAAAAATGCACCTTAAACACTACAAGAGTGATTTCTAGTCTTAAGAACATTACATCATTACATGGGATCAGATCATGTAGTGATCTAGTCAGTACCCAGACATGGCAAACAACAACACCCTAAGGTAAAATATGTAATGAAAATATACCTAGAATGTATCTGCTTGCAYGCTGTATCAGCTTCCAGGGAGCTGAGGCTGAAGACACCAAGAAGAGATGATATCTTTTGTTTAACATCCCTTGACGGACTTTTATTTGGTGAATTTCTTCAGTTAGTTTTTCACCTATATACATTTTAAATCCATATAAACCTTGGCTGAAACATAACTTCTTTCTTTTCTCCAGGCTGAACATACAGCCAAATGCCTTGTAGGATATTTTAAGGAGTTAGCACGGGAATGATTATCTTTTTGAGTAGGAACCAGTTGAGAACTATTTACAAATGACAAGACATACACAGATTCCTTCATTATCTTTCTTTTTAAATATAACTTAGGGATGAATACACATATAAATGACACAATATCAGAATCATTAATATTGATGTTAATAGTCAGTAATCTACCAAACATCATTCTCACAAACACCAGGGATAAGACATCAGTTCACTCAGTTCCATTAGTAACAGCAAAACATTTCTGAAAAATATCATTGTTTGGAAACACTCKCCAAAAAAGGAGATTCCAAGTTAATTCATTGAATTTACAGGAGTATCAACAAATTATCTTGATTTACAGAGCTAAAATCCTTTGTGAAACCCACAAAGACAACTCAACAGTGTGGCTTTTCCTTAGATCACTAGGCTCACCTTACTGCACAGTGGGCTTTGGAAGTATTACAGATAGCAAGATCCTGAAAGCAAAGCAACAAGCAGTTGCAGACATAGCAGACAAGCAGACATACCGAGATGCTTCACAACCCACACACTGTGATAAACACATCATTCTATTTTAAAGCATAAAGAAAGGTRTATTTCTACATAATACAGCTGTTTCAACATTTCTTCAAAAAATTCTATATTCTTTCTTCAGTAACCTCAAAATATTTTTAAATTGTTTTAAAAGCAGTATCAATATTCTGATTCCATCCTCAGAAGTAACTTTAGTTGCACATATAGTTTTAAGATAAATTGCTGTTATATATTTTTATTAAATTTTTCTTTTCAACTATACTCCTACTATTGACTAAAAAATTTAACTTGTAAGTATCTACTAAAAAGACACATTTGTTTATCATTCTGAAATTTACTTTGGTATTCTTCAAAAGTAAATATGTAGGTCATAAATGTATACAATCACCAAGGCAGATTTATGATTMTGATTATGAAGAAATAGGCTGTAGTTTATACCTGATAAGAATATTCTATTTATTATATAGAAAGTAAAAGATTTATTATGTGCTTAAGCATTTATTTTCTTTTTTTTGGTTGTTTTTTTGTTTTTTTTTTTTTTTTTGGTTGCTTTTTTGTTTTCTGTAAAGCATATGTTAACTATATTGTAACCAATGAAAAACTTTAAAGGATTTTGAAATTCAGTCTTAATTTTTGCCATTGCTCAGCATGTTAAAAGTTATGGATATCTGTCAATATAAACATCTCTTTGCACACTTCTGAGTGGTGTTTCTGCAGGAAGAAATTAATCATACGATAGCTAATCAAAAAGACCACAACCTTCAAATGCAGAATAGAAAATAAAGCAATTTCAATTCATGCATCCAGGGCCAGAAGTTCAAGAGGAAGATAAGAAGTAAATCCTAGAAGTTATGATGTGCATCATATTTTCCCTGTTTTATAGCCTCCTCTTTTGGATTGTCAAATTCCTCTGGAAGTAAACAGTCTTCATAAAAACCTCCATCTCTCTCTCTGCTGTGAATTTACAGTCTTCAGAATTAGGACCTTTAAAATTGCCCTGTGCCACGTGCTCTAGGTGACCCTGCGTGTGCAGGGATGTTGGACTAGATGAACTCTGAGGTCCCTTCCAACCTTAAGCATTTTATGATTCAAAATAGGAATATATTTTTAAAAGTCAGTATGCTCTTGYCATAAGCAGAGTGCAGTAGAATCAGTAAAAAACAACAGATGTCCTTATACTACACATGTAATAGGTGGTTCTCCTCCTTCTCCCTCACAGCTCCTTTTCACCTGCCCAAGGGATGAAGGCCAGGTCTTGCCATCTTACTCTTTCCCCTGCTTTGCTTCTGAAGTTCCTATACAGACTTCATTCACAGGTCCTCAGAAAGCAGAAGCAAAGCARCCCTAAGGACTAGCAGGCCCCAAGGAACCCCAGTTTATATCATCAATGCAGGAATACTGCATTGCTATCAGCTATCCCAAAACACAGAGGCAGCACTGGCTCCTGGCAGGATAGCAAAGGGACAGAGTTTCAAGAGCTCCCACAGTTGATACTCCATCATCCTGCACTGTTGAAAAATCTTCTGCTATATAGAACTATTTGCGTGTCTTTTCCTACCCAATGGGTCGAAGATCCCCCCAGATCCCCAACAAAATTYAAGGGCCTTTATCTCAGAAGGGTTCATGATTCTCCAGTTTTGCTGAGGCATGTAAGATGCTGATCAGCCTCACAGGGTTCTCCAAAGGCTGATTCTCCTTTCCTCCCATCTTCACCTCAAACTGCTACATTTTGGTTGCAAAATGATCTGCATTACCTGGCTGGCCACTTTCYTCTGCCACATCAGGAGTTTGTGTGATGGGCGTTTCCACCAGTGGCCTGAAAGTGCCAGTCAACAGGTATTAACTATTGTTTCAATGGCATGGATATCAACTCTCAGAAAGTCCTTCCAATTCCCCTGATTACCTGTTTTAGTTTTCATGAYCTTTGGGCTTCTTTAGAAGGCCCAGAGACAAGCACTAGTGTTTCTAAATTGGAAARAAACTCCAGACACTTCTGCTGGCCAGACAGAAAGACATAATTACAAAGTAGTAATAAGAGAAACTTATAAAAATAACTTTAAAGGGGTTTTTTTTTCCTATTTTGCTTTTTTAAGGGCAGCCCTCATTAACTATTTGGCTGTATATTCAACAGCAGTGATTACTTGGCACTCATCACTTCTACTTTTTTTTTTATTTTTCTGGGTGGGCAGCTCTTGTATAATAAATCATTCACCAGTTCAGACAGTGGTTCAATAAAGTGCAATATCCTCTTCCCCAGCAGTTTATCAACATGGACACATAGGAGATGTGTATGTCTACACGGTCTAGCAGATAGACCTGCGTCACTATGGCTGTTCCCGAAGTAGGCTGGAGGAGAGCCAGCTCTGCTCCAAAAGCTGATCCAATGCACRTGGACTCTTGCTAATAAGCCCAAGGGGCTTGTTAACTCAGGCTCCGTGRCACAGTAATGTAATGGCAGGTTAGGAGCTGGCTCACACCTGACCAGCCTGCAGCAAGAGCAGCATGAACTTATGTCTAGGTTAGAAGGAACACAGTGATCACCTTTGCATGAAGTCTTCCTGTCCTGCAAGGTGCAGAAGGCCTTGCTGGACTCATATTTTTCCGATAGGACATTCTACCTTGCAAATTCTTTTTGACTTTGGGCACATTGCTGATTTTGATGTCCCGATGGTTATGAATATCCTACCATGTGGCATCTGTGACAACGTGACTGATGCCATCTCTCCCCAGAATGGAACCTGTTGTACTAAGGCACCTCCAGAGGCTTTGATGAGAGTCCTGTTCGGCAGAGCTTGCTGGACTGCAGCAGATCAYGGAGCAAGGCAGCCTGCTTTTAGGGAATAAACTCACCTCACACCTCACACTATTTGTCTCTCTCTCCTTTCAAGTGGCACACAATCCTTTGCTAAATATTGTCCTTTAGAAATACAACGTATAGAAGAAAATTTTTCTAAATAGACATCTGTCATGAACTAAATTACAATGCTGATAAATAAAATACACTGTTTTCCTATGGAAGTCATTGTTTTTCTCTTTAGCTTTTTCTCACTTTTTTATTTTTTACTTTTTTTTCTCCTATTTTCTTTTTCCTTCCCACTTTCCACTTTTAGATTCCTATTTCATCATCTTGAGTAAATGAATATTCCAATTCATTGTGCACCAGCTAGTGTCCCACACATGTTTGGATCAAGCCCAGTGCTAATTTTTGATATCCGTTTCCCTCTTTTGATTTGCTCAACAGCAAAAGTTACTAAGAAAAGAAAAGAGACAATATCATTCACTACTTCTTTCTGGATGATGCAATGTCGGCTAAAATTAAAGGCTAAATGTGTTGCAGTTTTTTTCCCCAGGTTATCAGCATCCAGAATGGACATCAGAATGCAATAATTTATTTTGGAAACCAAGTCCTACTTCTTTTTCCAAATATAACTCCATTTTAGAAATTTGATTTTCATCCCAGTTTGGCAAAAGTTTCTGGTTGCATTCATGGCATGCTGACTTGTAGTCATAGCATGCTGACTGTGAGTCTCCCCATCCTCCTAATAACACAGCTCTGTAGCACTCACCTGAGGCTACTGCTTGCTGCACAGGTCTGTAGGCAGCTGGGCAACTACGGAAGCTCCTGGCTGTGCTTCTTTACTCAAACTGAGCCTACACAGGCTCAGCTGCACCAACTGAACTTGCTCATCAAGTCCAAGGAAGTTAGCTGACTCAAAAGAGCCTCTTTCTAGGTGATGGCACTGTGAAAGAAGTGTTTAGGAGCATCTCTCCGGGAGTGCCAAAATCCATCCTCTGTGCAATGCCTCTCCTCACTCTGAAAGATGAGTAATTTGTGCTTGCTTGAAAATTTGCTCAGGAGGGCAAATGTGTAGGAAGACTAGTGGCTGGATGGCAACAGCGAAAGGTACCATATTTAAGTGAGCAGAGTGTAAAATATCTGGAAGATTATTGCCGGTATAAATGCAGGTGGAGACTGCAGGTGGAGATTCCTGCTCTGTATTTGATCGGGTTTGGAAGAATACTCTGGTTCCACTTCCAGTCTTTCAATTGCCAAAAAAAAAAAAAAAAAGAAAAAGAAAAAAAGAAAAAGAAAAAAAAAAGAAAAGTAACTGAAAAGCAGTTAAACTCAGAAGAAAACTGGAAAGAAATTACAGTTCTGCCTTTTTCAACTCCTTCCAGATGAACATACACTCTAAAGAAACCGGGCTTCACATTGGCAGGTACACAAACCTCCAAGCATCGCTCCTCCACCAATGTGCTTTTGTTTTAGCAGCCTAAAAAGATCATTGATAGTAGCTGGTGAAAGACACATTGTGTGGCCACATCCCTTTCCCGACTGCAACTGGTAAGGGAGTAAAGCTGCACAGGGAATAAGGAGCACCTTGGGGAAGCCACAGTCTCCTTTCAAGTCCTATTTCAGTCTCTATTTTTTGTGTGTGGTCTTTTTATTTTTTCTTCATAGTATAATATGTTCTTCTTTCCCAGCTGTTTTCATGGTTTGTGTTCATTGAGTTGTCCCACCTCCTCCTAGGTACAAAGCAGAGGAAGGGAGAAGTAGYTGAAGTAGATAAGAGACAGGAATGGGGTTGTGAGAAGTCAGCACTGATGGACAGGAGACTATGGAAGGTTGGGATGAAATAAGCCAAGCAGGCAGAGAAAAAAAAATGATACTTGTTAAGTTCGGATCTAGGAGTTTCCTGTACTAGAGGAAAGGCAGATCTCGATGAAAACAATACGGAAAAGGAAGGAAGAGGGTGTTTGGGTGAGCAGAAGACTTGACTGTGGCTGCAGATTAAAGGAGAAGCTGAGCCAGGTTTGACATAATCATCACAGCTGTCAGTGGGGGAYGGGAAGGACAAAAGAAGAGGGGGAACCAGGTGTCAAAGGCAGAACAGAGGGCTGGGTAGGAGAAACCCACTCCTAAAAGCATATGAGCCCTCCAAAGAGAGATGCTGGTCAKTGTGCACTTTTTGTTATGCAGGGAACAGAGGAGGTGGGGACCATGCCCCATACCATGTTTTGAAAAGAGTGTTCAAGTTGGTTTTTATGGTCATTTATCCACATGACCTCTCATTTCAGATTGCCTGCGTCCAGTCTTATGAAATTCGTAGCTAGATAAAGAGCAATGTGCATAATAGCAGATCAGTTCCTGGACAGTCAACAGCTTTTAAAATCTAAAAATGTAGTTAAATGCACTGACAAACAGACAGGAAACTGACAAATGGTGCTCATGAATTCAGCTAGCAGATAAGCAATGGATGCATTAGTTTCCAAAATTCAATCTCAGGTTGCAAAACAAAGAAAAGCTTCCAAAAAAGCTTCATGTTCTCTCTACAGGTAGGGCAAGAGAAGATGATACCACTTTTCTCCAGGAAAGAGCAAATATGGATGATTCCTCCTGTAATTTTCAGGATGACATAGAGAGTTGATGCCAAGCCTGACAATATGAGTGGAAGCAGAAAGAAAGTGACTGGGATAGAAGACAGCGTGGCAGGAATAAACAAACAGGTGCTCTCAGCCAAATGCTGAACACTGCAAACGTGCCACAGCAGATGCCCTCATTAAATAAAATGCAAAGTCACAACATTTGTTTCAGTGGTGGAAAAAAATTAAAAAAAACATACTCTCATGATCTCAGAATGATAGATTTTCATGAGTAAGAAGAATAACTAAAGCTCTGGTGATGCTTTATTTTAGTCTGAAAGTTAAAACAAACAAACAAACAAACAAACAAACAAACAAACAAAAACCCCAAAACCCAAAACTCTTCAATGAACTCTGCAATGTGAACAGTCTTCCTCTGAGTCATTTTTTAAAATTAGTGTTTTTCTACCTCTTGCCTCCAAGTGGATATTTTCACCAACTCAATCTCAAAGACAGCCTGCAYGCCACACAGAGCTAAAGTATCTTTGCATGTATGCAGTTTCATCAGTGAAGAAAAAGCTAACATTTTCATAAAGATCTCTTCCACTGCTCTCCTTTGTGCTGCTAAATGCTGCTGGAAGGGTTCCTCTTGTCTGCTCACTTGTCCACCTCCCTCTGCATTCCTGCCTATACACACAGCAAGCTGTGAATGCACCTTTTCAATCTGCCAAGCGAGMGTCTCCAAATATCCTCCAGCAGGATTAATACCTGCTAAGAGGTGCTAATGCTGAGGATGGCTTTATAGCAGGGCTGCCTGGCTCCTGCATCTCTGCCAGACAGTCAAAATCACAGAATAACAGACCGGTCAAGGTTGGAAGAAATCCAAGGATGTGAGTTAATCTAGTCCAACCCCCTGCTCCAGCAGGGACACTGAGATCACAGGGCACAGGGTGGCATCCAGGTGGATTTGGAAGATCTCCAGAGAAGGAGACTCCACAACCTCCCTGGGTAGCCTGTGSCAGGGCTCTGTCACCCTCACTAGAAARTAGYTCTTCCTCACATGGAGATGGAACTTCTGGTGTTTCAGTTTGTACCCATTACCCCTCGTCCTGTCACCGGCCACCACTGAGAAGAGTTTGGCCTCTTCCTCCCTACATTCTTCCTTCAGGTATTTGTACACGCTGATCAGATCCCCTCTCAATCCTCTCTTCTCCAGGTTCAACAGGCACAGCTCACTTGGTCTTTCTTCATAAGACAGATGCTCCAGACCCTTGTCATCTTTGTCACTCTACGTTGGACCCTCTCGAGAAGCTCCACATCCSTGTTATACTGCGGAGCCCAGAACTGCACCCAATACTCCAGGTGCAGCCTCACCAGAGCTGAGTAGAGGGGCAGGATCCCCTCCCTTGACCTGCTGGCGACACTGCTCCTGATGCAGCCAGGATCCCAGCCACAGCTCCCTGGGGCTCATCCTCAGCCTCATCACAGCTCGCAGGCTGCGTTTTCGAGCAGGCTCTACTCCAAAATGCTTTACACAGCTCTGTCCTGCATGTGAGCATCCCCATTCTATACTCTAGAGAATACGGGAATTCCAAGCTGTATTTATTAAATAAGTATCATACGGACTCAAGTTCTCTGTGTGACATTCAGCGGTTTGCTGAAGGGACTAAAAGGGCGAGCAAACTGATGAAATGTATCAAAGTGCTTGAGCAAACAGTTGAGAAGATATTTAGTCAGAGCAGCCTGCTTGTGGCTCAGTGCAGATTTTTTCCTACATCTAGCCTTGGATGATGCAACATGCCAAAATATGAGGATGACAGCCTGGTAAAAAAAGGAAAATCTGCTCAGAGAACATCAKTCAGGACAGAGAGATTGCTAAGAAGGAGACAGAAAACCCTGGGGCTAGTAGGGTATCTTAACATCTAAACAAGCCAACTGGGCTTCTTGGTTTAAGGAGAGTTTATGAAAGCTCACAAAATACAAGCTAATATGGCAGGTAAAATAGAAATAGAGGAGTCTCTGATGTGCCATCATTTGTTCTTTGCTCCATATATTTTGGTAAGAGAGTAATTGCTCTGAAGAGGGGGTGCCTGTGTTACTGTGAACACACCATGTCAGATATTCCCTGCAGGTTTATTGTCAGGCTAACACAACCAGAAAACGGACCAAGAGCACGAATGTCCCATCTATGTGTAGCTCCCCAGAGAGCTCAGTGTGGAAATCCAGCCCCTTTCCTGGAAGGAGACACGTTATAGAGACAAAAATTGTCCACGATGCATTTTGCTTGCTGAGAGATCTCTATTGCTACTGTGAAAAAAATCAGGCTTGCTGTGACACAAATCAGGTCTCATTAACCCCTGCTCCTGGTTTCCAAGAGGCTTAAACAGTCCATAATTTCTTTAGGGTATAAGCATGAACAGGACAGTTTTTCTTCCAAGATGAGGAAACTGAATTGGGCAGGAGACTGAACTATGTGATAAAAGTTGAACCTCCACTGTACCCAAAACTACCTTGATGAAAACCTCTTTCTTCTTACTTCATTCAGCAGCAAAGATCCTGGACAAGCAACAACCATTTGCTTATAACTTCCCTATAACAATTATATTGCACATTTCYCCACATCTAGTATGCAATTACATGTGCACAAGTGCAGTCTTCTTTTGRGAAGGGTGACTGCATCTATATAAAATACATGGAGCTTGACCTCTGTGGTTGCCTCTCTATAGCTTTTCCCCCCATCTAATGAGTGCCAATGTAAGTTTGTTACCAGCCGATGATCACTGCTGAGATACTAGAGTGAGTTTTATTGAAAAAGAAAACCAAGAAGCAAAACTGAGACATTTGTTTTAAAAAGAGGAGAGTTCTGCAAACAGCTGCAGGGAAAAGATCAGAATTTTGACGCTGTTCCAAAGTCCACTGCCTAACTGGAGCAACGGGGGATGGCTACGTTGCTGATGGTGTTGTTGGTCAGAGTAGTAGGGTCCCTTCCAACCCTAAGGATTCTATGACTCTATGATATTAGGAAAACATTGCTGGGGTGCCAAAGCTGCTTATTTTCATATTTTGCCTGTAAGTAGTTGCTAGGGTGGCTGCAAAAGGGAAAGGAAAATCTTGACAAACCTACAACTGATATTCAAGGGGCTTAGAGAAAACTGCAACTCCGCAGGCAGATGGTGGTTAATAAAAAAACACCAAGCAGCAAGCTGGGCTGATGCTGGGATTGTGTTTCCATGGGAACAGGGAGGCAGGGATGCTGCCTAGTGCTTGACCAAATGGGAAGCAAGTTCAGGATTAGGATTAGAGAAGAAGTGGCCGGATTCCTGCTGCCAATCAAATGGTGTTTTTATAGCCCTGAMTGCAAGACAAGGCTCTCCAAGGGACCACACCAGCCCTGTATCCGTGCTCCTTCTCTGTAAATTTCCTCAGTTTGAGTCCCCTGAAGAAGCAAAGAATTCAGCATGTGGCTTGAGTGCTCAGTGACAGCAGCTTTGTACAAGGAAGGAGYGTCAACTGTCCCGCTTAGGCCCGAGTTAGTGCTGCTCTCTGTACCAAGCAGGAGCTTCGCACTACACCGGGAACCTCGGCTCTCCTCTAGCTCTTCCAGGTCTCTAAGAGGTGACACTGGCCACTGTCACAGAGCAGAAACGTGGCGCGTCATGACCAGGAATCCCCCTAAAAACGCACCTCCCCTTGGTAGCGCCTCATTTCCAGCACTGTCTTTGTAAGCATGACCAAATACAAGCCAGTATTTTGGCCGATCCTTCAAAAACCTAGGGATGGACAGATGGATATTGGTAGCATTTGACTTTAAAAACACCGTGTATTTTTTTTTTCTTTCTCCACAGTTTCCAGAAACTTCTATAGGCAACCTCGGGCTCTTTCTGCCAGAGCTGGGACCAGTGGCGCGGCCCAGGCTAGGCCGGCGAGTCTCTGCAGGAGCTGCTTTGCCTCCCTCACATAACGAGCAGGGCGATACTCATGGGGTGCCTGTGAGCGCAGCCACCTGGGTGCCTCGCTGCCCGGTGCCTCGCTGGGTGCCTCGCTGCCCGGCCGTGCTGGGCATCCCCGTGAGAGCCGGGGCCGCCGCGGCGCCTCCCCGCAGCTCCCGCCGCGGGGGCCTGGGCACGGGGCGGGCGCGGGGAGAGGGGGCCGGGCGCGCGCTGCGCGGGCGCGGAGGCGGCGCGGGCATTTGCACGGGCTGCGGGCAAAGCGGCTTCTCGCGGCTGCTTTATTTTTAGCCGGCGGCTCTGCAGGCGGGGAGGCAGCAGCGAGCTCGGCGCGGCAGCAGCAGCAGCAGCAGCGGCAGCAGCCCCGGGGTCGCCGCAGGCAGCGGGGCTGCAGAGCCGGCTCCGCGCGGGGCGCAGCCGGCAGCGGCCTCGCGGCGGGCGGCCGGGCGGCTCGCTCCGTGCCCGGGCACGGCGGGGAGCCGCCACCAATGGCCGGCGCGCGGCTGGAGCTGCACGAGCCGCCGCCGGAGCCGCCGCAGCCCGAGCTCGCCTTCGGCGAGGCTCAGAAGTGGATCGAGGTGAGCCCGCCCGCCGGGGCGCGTGCGGGGGTCCCCACGTGTGTGTGTCTATATGTGTGTGTACCTGTGGGTCTGTGCATACGTGTGGCTGTGCATGTGTGTGGCTGTGCATGTTTGTGCATACGTGTGGCTGTGCATATGTTTATCTATGCATACGTGTGGCTGTGCATATGTATGTCTGTGCATATATGTGCGTGTCGCGCGTCCTGCTTCCACCGGGGACGCCGCGGCTGCTGATGCAGTTTCTCCCCTCTCGCCGGGGCTCCGAGACTGCGGGCGTTTTCGTTCCTGCCGCGCTCCCTCGGCCGGCCCGCAGCCTCCCGCCGCCTCCCGCACTGCGCTTAATCCCKTAATCGCATCTGCCCCTCGCCGGGCTGCGCTGCCCGAGCGGCTCCAAACGGGAGCAGGTGCGAGCGGAGCGGAGCGGGCGCGGAGGGAGCCGGGGGGCGCAAGGACCCCCGTCCCGCCGCCCCGGGGAGGGTCCCCCGGGACGGGGGCTCCCGCGGCAGCGCTGCAGCCCCGGGGCCCAGAACTGCGGCCTCGCTCTTCACGGGGCGGAAAAACGAGTCCCGGCGCTCGGGTTATAAATGCGAGGACAGGCAGGTGGTGGGTGAAATTTAATAGTTAAATATTTAGGCGTGTAACAATAGAGGCACTTTAAATAGCCTCTTCATCTGCTTGCTGGTACAGAATGCGCACGAAGGTGGTGCAAACCAAGCTCCCTTCAGCCACGGGCTTTCCGATTAATCTGCAGCTTTTAGTAAGCCTCGGTAGCTGGGGTTTCCAGCAGGGTTGAGGCAGATTGTTATGAACTTTATTTAATTATTTATTTATTTTCCTTTAAATCTGGGGAACACTTCAGGCGCTTGAGTTGCAGTTTCTCAGTATATCAAGAGTAATGGTTTACTCCAGCCCCAGCGAGAAAGGTAATGCTGTGTCAGCCCCCAGTGAGTCTGTGCCGCCGCGGTAAAGCTGCCTGGTGTCGGGCCACAAGGACAATAGGAACCTGAGGAAGGGCTTTTGTGGCTGTGAAAGGTGAGTGGACAGGGAAATGACAGACTACAAGAGGGAAAGTGGAATATAAATGAATGCCAGTTGTCTCGGGAAGGTGAATACTGTGGTTTCTATTTATCCTTCCCTATAATACAGGATCGAGGGACAGGCTCGGCGCTTTGCTATCCGCACAGTGCAGTTCTGCTGCCTGCTAATGAAGGCAGGAGCTCAGCGGCTAAGCACTTCTTTGTAGGTAAAGAAGCTGCCAGCAGTGTCTCGGGGCAGAGTAATCATTAAGGGARAATAAATCTTCCTGTTTAAGAGTAGAAACTTGTGGATCAGGTGGAAACTTCCCTCTTGGGCAGTTTATTCTGCAGTTCTCACGCCTGTTTTTGTGCGATCTAGGGCCTGATGAGAAGAGCAGAAGACTCCTGGTGCTGTCAGTGCAGGCCAGGGAGGTCCACGTGTACAGGGAAAGTTGCATGTACCTTCTTATGCCTATTTGTTCACTTTTTAATCCCTGTTTGGCTTAGGCTCTGGAAAGCAAAAGTTATTTCTTCAAAATGTCACTAGTGTTGTAGGTATCATCATTCAGTGAGTCAAGCCCGATTTATGTGGGTGAAAACCAAAACTTGGAAATGGGGGTCATGCTGTGCCCAGCTGTTTCATCTAGTTCTGCAATTTTCTCCAAATAACTTATTCTTGGGCTGACAGACATTAACAAATTTCTAGTGTAATGTCTCTTCCAGACCAACTCTGCCCATTTAAAATGACTTTTAGGTTAGTGAAACTCTTTTAGCATGGAGAAGACAGGCTAGTGAGGAGCTTAACATAAGTATGAGACACCTCGAAACCTGTTTTAGGATGTAATTAGTGCCACACAAGGAAATTTTAAGCCAGAGATAGAGACATCTAAGAAGCTCTGAGCTTGCTGTACATCTTGATTTCTGAAGAATAAATAAGTTGTGTGACTCACAAGTTGGGTTCTCGTCTGCTTTAAATACTTGTTCGAGCGCCGTCAGCGTTGTGCAGCACGGATGGGAATCCACCCTGTGGCCTGCAGTGTCTTTCTCCCCTCGAGGGGCTGGAGAGGGAAGCGGCCTTCTTCTTAGGCTGGGGAGCGAAGACATCAAGGGGTGCATGCCCACATCTTCAGAAGGACTCAGGTGCTTCCCGTCATCTGGTCCAAAGGTCTCGGAAGTTCTTCTATCCCCCTTAGATGCCTAACTTTTCGCCAGAGCAGGTCTCCTGGATGCCAGGTGTTTTCTTTTTCCTCTGTCAGAATTGCTTCAATCTGGACCCTGCAGAGTAGGGGATCTAGTAGGCTTGAAGTTTGGGTGGATCCTTGTTGGGGGTTCTTCATCCCTCTGGCTCCTTATCTAGGAGCTCTGAAGCAGTAGTCCACTTGAGGGGTCCACTTGAGAAGRAAAAAGGGCCAGGGCTCCAATTCTCGCTGTAAGACTGCTTATATTTCCAACATCCTTTGTGTTTTGTGAGAATATTTCAAATGGTGATAGATTTGATGTRGTCTCTTTGTTGCAGAAGATGGGATTTTGGAATTTTATGGACTTTCAGATTCAACCAAGCCACTTGCAGTAAGAAACCAGAGTTTGGTGATGCTCACATAGTAAATTTTGCATGAATGTCAGTCGTGCCTCCCTCTCTATAACAGTAAACCAGTCCTATTATTTTAGTCTAGCTAGGCATGTGCTATTTCAGTGGAGAATGCCATCTTAATAATAAAATGAACTGTATTGGTAGCACTCAGAAGATTTAAAATAAAGGGACCAAATGAAAAAAACCTGTGAGACCGCTACATCAATCTGCATTATTAAAGGTGCAGTATCTCATTTCAATTACCACATCTCAGGTTCCCTGGAAGATTATATCAGCCTTGTGAAGTGTAATGGGTTACTACAGCAAAATAAAAAGTCTCATTTAATCTAATGTCCTGTGATCTTAAAATGTCAAGGCTCCGCAGCATGTGTCTTTAATGGATGGTTAAAAGATCATGTGTATCAACAGAGTTATTCTTGCCTCAAAGATTCATAGGCGTAATGAAGTTGCACTTAATACTGGTGTAACTCCCTGGGGTATTGTTATCTCGGGATCACACCACCTAGCCTTGCCTCATTACTATGCCTTCTCCTCCTCTTTTAGACTTGGTTCAATTAGGGATGTCTTTTCTTTGGAAACTTTGCCAGCTGATGAGAATGCTTCCTTTATAGTTGTATGGTAATAATAAGCCATGTGTGTCTCCCCTCTGTGTTCAGTATTTGTCTTYGCTGTCCCTTCAAGAGGCTAAAAGGCAATAACTTTCAATACGTCCTCCACTTTTCTACCACTGGTATTCCCTTAGACAATTCTTTTTGTTAAGGAGAAATATGCCAGCCAGAGGGGTTTGCTGGGTGTTTTTTTTTAATCTTCTTCTTCTTTTTTTTTTTTTTTTCATAGCTAAACATTTCCCTTGGTTAAAACTCTGCTACCTTCAGTCCTGAAATCTAAGTTGGCCACAGTGGGGATGCTGTTAGCAGCAGAGATGGGGTCAGATGCATTAGTGCTTCTGGATGTGTCACATCGTACAGCACTAGAGACATGTCACTTCTGCACTGCCATGCCTGTGACATGGCACCGGGATATCACACCAGGAGAGTGCCTCAGACCTAACAAGTCTTCACTTCATGTAACCATCTTGTGCTAGGGGTCTGGGAACAAGACTTCTTTAGCATGTCTCTCTGGTGGGATGAAGTGCTGAAGGCATGAGGCTTAGAACTTTCACTGCAAAAAAAATGTAATTTAAAAGGAAATGGAAGTCATTCATTGACAAAATCTATTCTTACTGCTGAAGGGACCTGACAGGACTAGCTGCTGTAGAGGTCTGGAGCTTGAGGAAGAGTGAAGGGAAACAGTGAAGAACCTTCAAAATGTGGCATGGCACTGCATGGGGTGCCCAGACTTTGAGAGACTTTAGAGATACAGATGCTTTATTTAAAAAAAAAAAAGTATTGGTTAAGCTAACTAATTTGCTATGTATATGACTAAACTGTATCCTTCAAGAATGTTTTTATTTCTTGTTATGTGTAGGCATCTACTTTTACATTGCTTTGAAGCAGACTTTGGATCCTTCTGTAGGGAATCGAATCCCTTTGGGCATTGGTAGCGTTCCTGGAACAGTGAGGCATGGAGCCAAGCTGGGATCTTCGGGTGCCACTGCAGTCTCACTGTTACTTGGGTAGGATTAGATCAAATACAAGTGCAATGAGTTGTTTTTTGCTGTGAAGACACCTGCTTATGGTGAAGGGATCCAGCTTGCAGGAAGGGTGATACATGTCTTTACAAATCCACTGAGTGAGTGGAGCAGAGATTCAGAGTTACCTTAGTAGGCTTCAGACCTTGGCCTTGAGCTTAAGAAGAGAGTTTTGGTGGATAGGGTGGGATTCAGGCATTTAASTTTCTAGATGATGAATCTGCATTAGTCACAACTCTCCCTTCATAGCAGGAGAGCTGAAGTGTCATCTCCATGCTAGTTCTTTGGACTAGAAGAAACCTGTGCAAACAGATCAGGCAATCTTGTCTCATCTGTGGACAGCTGAAGTTAGACCAGGTGCATCCTTTCCACMCTGTCTATAAGGCAGCCAAAAAGAGCCATTAGGTTTGAGACTGACTTCTGATGGATTTGAACTCAGAATAACTTGGCTGTGTAGTTAATTTGTACTGTACTTGGAGAAGAGTCCTCCCTTATTTTTATCTCTAAATCTCCTCTTAGGCAGTATTTTAAGACTGCAAACAAGGTAGATGGGATGCTCTTCATTCTGTCTAAATTAGTCATTCAGTGGAGTGAAAGCCAAATTGATTTAAAGAGGGTGGGAAGACCTGTCCAAACTCTGTGATCCGCATGTTCAAGCGGTTCAACCTTCTAGAAAGTTTTTTTTTCCACTTGTTTGGCAGCTGACCTTTTCTCCTGTACACATGGGCCCAATTTCCTTGTCATGAGATCAATCTCAGCCATGTTACAAGTAGCCCTTGGCATGGGGGTGAGTGTGGGTGGGAACAGTCGGAACAACGATACWATTGATAAAGGGATAATGTCAGGAAGTGCAGGACTGAATTGTTAATTGTCTTAAACCTGAATTAATTTCTCTTTTCATTACTAAAATTTGAAATAAGAAAAAGATRTGCCCTTAACACCAGTGTTTGGAATGATGTCATCATTATGCAATGGCTGTTGAAGACCAGTTGTACACAGCTATTTGATCTCATTCCACTTGTTCTGCGCTAGTAGTAATAGCATTTTTTTTAAAGAAAGTATTTGTCCTCTAGAAATGGGGGTGGAATATTTCCCAATAATGAGGATAAATAGCTGATCAATAGAACAAAATTGTTTTTACCTTCTAAAATGTATTGGCTGATGGCTAAGAAATGATGTTTCACAATGGCTTATAAAAATTATATTATCTTTTATTCGAAAAAGCTACCAGTTTACAAACTTTCACTCAACCATGAACAAATTTGCCTATTGGTTTTCTGAAAATATCTCAACAAGAACAGTTTTAGAACAGCTTTACTGAAATGACAAAATTGGTAGGGGTGAAAGTGTAATTTAACAGAGCAGTTGATGCAGCATAGATGGAAGGTATGGATGGTCTAGCATACAGACCATGAAGATCTAAGTTTTCCTTCCTTCTCCGTGAACTAGTTTTCCTAGTTCTCCGTGAACTAGGTCATTAAAAAATAATAAAAAGTACTGTCTTGCCTTGCTGTGCTAAGTCTCTTAAATCATGATGACAATAACAGTGCTCCTATGGTATTAAAGACATGACATCAAAATCAATAGCTGAACTTAACTGTGTTAAGGATCTTGCCAGATTAACAGGGCTGCACTGTGTGTCCTGGAGGCAGAGAGGCTTGTAAGAAACGTTCTCCAAGGAGCAGAATACTCTCTGGCTTGAAATGAAGAGCTACCCTATTACTGAAATTTATTTTATAAACAGAGTGACTGTACTTTCCTCTGCAGATGGCTTAATCTAGCAATACCAGCTGTGGCAATTCCCGGCTAGGATGAGAATCCTAGAGAACAGGTTCCTCCAAAACTCAGCCCTCCAAATGCCACCAGTCTTCTAATTCTGCTGCAATATGCAGGACTTTTGAAGGTCAATAAAATAAGTACACAGCCCTGGACTCAGGCCAGACTACTGCTTGCAGCAATACAGGGTAGGGAGCGAGTGCCTGAGGAGCAGTTCTGCTGAAAAGGACTTGGGGGGACCTGGTGGATGACTGACTAAGCCTCAGTCAGCAGTGTGTCCTCGCAATAGCAAGGCTAGCACTCATATTTATCATGGGCATAGCCAGCAGACTGACTGAAATGATTATTTTCCTTGACTTGGCGCTTGCTAGTCTGCATTTGAAATACCTCATCCAGTTTCTGCTCTGCTGGTACGTGAAGGACATCAATAAGTGGCAGCGAGATGCTTGGGACTGGAGCACTTTTCCTGTAAGGAGAAGCTGAGGGAGCTGGGCTTGTCCAGCGTGGTGAACTGAGAGCTTTGGGGAGACCTCCAGCTGATGCATCCCCAGCTGTCACCTCCTCCTTCTACAAGGAGGTCATCAAGGTATGTATCCAGAGCACGAGGGGCTGCTCATAAACTAAAACAGGGGAGGTCCTGACCTGGAGCACTGAAAGTTCTTCCTCATGAGGACAAGATGCAAGTTGGTCAGAGGGACTGAGGAATCCCCACCCTTGGAAGTTTTTGTGCCTTCCTGGACAAAGTTAGAAGCAGCCCCGTCCAGCCTTAGCCCTGACCCTGCTTTGCACAGGAGGTTGGACTAGAGAACTCCTCAGGCCCCATCCTGCCAGGATTATTCTCTGAATCTAKGACTTCTTAAAGGGAGGTGAATGAATGTAACTGAGATTGCTTTGTTTTACTTTAATGCAAATTTATTGATTTAGTTCTTACTGTTGGGCTTAGTAGCCTGTTTACATAAACAAGATTCTTTCCCATATGAATGCAGATCTCCTGTGGCTTGAGAGAGACATTTTCAGGATATGCTACTGAGTTTCCTTTGTGTGCAAAATGCTTTCRGTTTTCAATCTATTTTTAATAAGCAACCCATTTTATTTTAGAAAACAGTAAATATGATTGATTGTTTTGGTTTGATGAGATCTTTCTTCTTTTTTTTTTTTTCCCCCCTACTTGGGATCTCATGCCAAAGACAGCTTGATTTTGAAAGCAACTTTGACAAGCTCAGGTTTTGAAAAATAATATTGCTGTGGCTTGTTGGCCATAGTGAGGTTGTCACTGATGCATAGAGAACTTCCTGGGCTTTGGGCTAGCGCGGTGAGTGGAAGCAATTATTCAATTCCTCTTTGAGTGGTTGAATGAGGAAGGTAGGGAGGAAATGATTTCCATTAATCTCTCCTTCCTAGACATTTCTCATGGTACTGTTCCATGCTGGAAAGAAGACAAGGATTTTTCCATTATGTGATCCTACAGTGGATTTCAGGAACAGCATGAAAGGAAAAAACCTCTGCTGGGCCTTTTCCCTCTACTATTACAACCTCAAAAATCTCACCACCTTTGTTCGACCTTTCTTTGGGTTTCAGAAGAGTCCCAGCCCTCTGGTTACCCACAAGCTGTGGAGAAAGTGGCAGCACATACTCAATTTGCTGAAAAAAAAATAAAAAGGAATCCACATCCTGACACTGTAAATACTTCCCCTCTTATATTTCCTTTCCTATAGGTGTTGGTAGGGGATTGCAACTATGAGCAGCCAAAAATCTGGCTGGATTAACATAGCATTTTAAAATACATTAGACTTTGARCTTTCACAGCTTTCTTCTGTTCATGTACACGTTGCGGCAATTCAAGCTTTTGTGCACTACAGTGAGAGGCTAAAATCTATGTAAGGGAGTAATACAACAGGATTCTTAAGTAACTTTTTAGATCTGATACTTTCAACAGAATTGCAGGTCAGTGGCTTTGACATAAGGTATCGGTAATGCCTCACAGTGCACTGTCATGAGCAGCCCCTTACAGAAGATGGTATGTAGGGACTTTTGGAAGGAGACACTGTGAACCAAAGAGGCAAAGTGCATCTTTTGGTATTAGAACTTCCTATTTCTAAAGCAGCAGAATTGAAGAAAAAAGCATAACATGTCCCTTCCACTAAAACTAGAAGGCCAAGGTACTTGGGAATTGATTTGAATTTCTGCAGTAGGCCACAGAGTGGCAAGATTAACTGTAACCTTTACTCTGACTTGAGAAGCACAGTCTTACTTTTACGTAAAAGAAGGCTGATGGCCATAAATAACTGATTTCGTGTGGGAGTAGAATAGCTGCAAGCCTACAGAGGACATGGGACAGAGGTTAAAGCCCCTTTCTGGTGGTTTAGGTTGCAGATGTTTTCCAGGCAATTTTCAGAAGTTTAGAGGTCTTTCCCAAATATCTTAAAACAAATATAGCACAGCCCCCAAATCTATAACCTTCACCTTGTATCTATAATCTATATCTAAATCTATAATCTTCACCTTGTAGCTGTGTACCAGTGTTCTGGGAGATTGCACTGCTAATAACTTTGACGCTGGAAGTTCTTGAATGTCAAGGTGATGCATTTTTAACACCTGAAATACAGGTGTATTAAGTGCCCATCATTAACAACACCAAGCAAACAAACAAAGTTTCTTCCAAGTTTCTACTTGACTGATCTTGCAGTGTCCTAAATAACAGATTTCCTAAATAACAGATTTTTCAGCACTCTTCTGTTAGGGAATGAAACCCAAATGTCTGGTGAAAAGCACTGAAGTTCTTTCTTCCCCACCTTCATTTTTCTTGGATAACTGCTTGTTTGAACTGTCCTCAGTGGCTTGCCTTTGTGAAAATTTTGTATTTTCTGTTTTTTTTTTTTTTTTTTTTTCCCTAATGAAGAAAGGAGCCACGATGTGCTAACTGCAGGCTGCTGCTTGGCAGCGAGCGCTTTGTGGATGGGGCAGGAGGAGCGAGGAGCCCGGCGGGTCTCGGGCAGCGTGTTGCTGGCAGCGATGCCGGCGTCTCAGGACTTCAGCACATTCCTTTGCTGCTCAATGTGTCCTTGTTTCCATGCAAATGCTGTGCCTCGTTTTGGTGGGCTGGTGTGAGTAGCTTTGCCACTCACAAGCTCACTCTCACTCAAAATCTTCCTCAGGTGCAGAGGCATAAATCTAAATACATAATCTAAGCAGAAAAAGTATCAGCAAATGTAAATATATATACATATATATATTCTGATTCTGATGAGTTTTGTGTTTATGGTTTTGGAGGGGGAAGGGTCCTGATTCAGGAGCATGCACATGCGGTGTGTATCTTGTGCCAGTGTTAAAATTAATGAAAGATAGCCAAGAAAACAGACCGATTCCCAGGACAGTGACACCAGCAGCAGGAGGAAGACAGTGTCAGAACTGGGGAGTCATAGAGGTGTCTCTCTCTCCTCTGTTGGAAGAAATGGTATAAAGCACAAGCCTAAGAACTTACCCCTCCCCAAAATCATTTTTAATTGGGCAARGGGGCCTTTGGTTTTGCAAAAACATGACAAAAAGTAATAAATCAACAAAGATCCAGCAGCTCAAGCGATCTTTATTAGAAACAGCTTGTCTTTTGTAAAGAGAGGCAAAAATACCCTCAAAACATTTTAATTATGAACATGCAGATCTTCGGTCTTGCTTGGGCTGTATTTTCTTGCCTCTCTCCGAGCAGTACCGCRCTGCCCATATTGCCCCTCTGGCAAGGGTGCCGGGCCTCTGGGGGCTGTCTGGYCCCCTGGCGGGAAGAATATCCTGCCCCTTGGAGCTACGGGCCATGGGCAGTGTCACATTCCAGCCTCCGAAGAGCCTGGGCACACAGGGCACGTCTTGAGCTGGAGGTGGTGGCTGTGGCGTGGTGGCTSCTGGCACCCGAAGCGCCTTAGATTGGCACAGCACAGCTGAGGAGGTTGGAGATTCCTCCCCCGAGGTAAGAGTAAAGGGAGTAGGGTGTTAAAAATAAAGCAGATGAAGCTTGAGATGGYCACAAGTAGGTTTGCCAAGTGATGTCACCTTCCCCGCTTATGGTTTTCTGTGGTTCCTTCTCCCAGGAAGCAGGCACCAAGTCTGCAGAAGGTCACTTGCTCTTGGCACTCTTCAGAGATGACCCTTGAGGTGCCCGTTGCAGCTCAGCGTGTGAGGGGGGCACTGCACGTAGTGCCCGAGACTGCCCGAGTGTGCTAAACTGCAACACCCAGAGCTTCGGTTAGAAATGAGTCATGGGTTTAAGTGCTGTGTGACTTTATTCCCATCATTTTCTCCTTGAGAGTGGCTTCAGGGGAGAAAGTAAGCAAAAGCCTCGTGGGCTGCAGCTGGGTAATGATGAAGATTCACAAGGGTAGCTCTGAGAGGACCTTGCAGTAAGGTTTAGTGGAGAGCTTGTCTACCAGTGCTGTGGGATTTTATCCATTGATTTCCTTTCATGGTAGTTTGCTACTCTCCTGTCTCGGGTGTGCATTTTGGTTAAGGGTGGAGTCTCAGACTCTGTTAGATGGTATTCGTCCTATAGGGCACAAGAAACTGCTGTGTAAAGAAGAAAAGTTTGAGGCCTGATGTGCACTTACCCTGCTCCCCTGAACTGTGAATTCCCCCTGCCAGAAGTCTAATGAGGTTTTTAGAGAGAAAGATCCTGTTTGGGAACTTCTAGAATGTGGCAACTAGCTTTTCCCTAGGCAGATTATTTGGACTAATATAACTGAGAAAGAGAACTGCATCTTCCTTCTTGTTCACAGTGCAGACCACCTATTTCTTTCTTATTATCAGCCCATCTGGCTTCATATGGGACTTTTRGTTGACCAGAGCTCTCTGGGCACTTTGCTCACTGCTTGGGCAGGGGCTTCATTTGCTATAAACCACCAAGAGGTCACGACTGCCCCAGTAATCCATCTGTTAATGCAGAGCAGACAAGGAGGCCGAAGGTGCTTGATGCGTTTTTGTTGCATGGGTGCTGCCAGCTCTCTATATCCTTGTGCCCCAGATGCTTTAGACATCTAATATTTATGTGGGGAAATGAGTGTCTCAAGCTTACTTGAATAAGCCTTACTTGACCCAGCCTCCCTATACCTTCATAGACYTCAGTGCATTTAAAGCTTTTTTTTTTCATATAAACTCATTCCTGGGTTTCTCCATGAGCCTTGCTTTTTGTGCTGCTTGAAGGGCTGATAATGCCATGCTGCCATTTGAAGCACTCTCATAAGTACTCGAATATATTTCTCATATGAGAATTTCAGTATCTCTTATTTCCCGGGCTGCAGCTAGGAGCTGAACCAAGTGGGTGAGGCCTTGGCACAGCACAGCTGCTRTGCCCTGAGCTCCCGATGAATGTGTTTGAAATGAACCTTCTCCTGTTTCACCATGTGCAAGGCAGTCCAAATCTGATGCAGAGAAAACAAATTTAAGAGATTTAGTTGAGAGAAGACAGGAGATGAGGACAAGTGCAGAGTCAGGATAAAGAGCATCGAGGAAAACAACCTGTAAGAGGTTAGCACTTCAGATAATATATGCTGGATCAGGCTTTTCCAAGCCAGGAGAGGTGCATCTCCTTGTCCTGGAAGTACATGGTAGCAATTCTGCTGCGGGTTTGCCTTCAGCAAGGCTAAGGAGAGCCTAATAGAGCTTCTCTGTTGCATAATTTTTGCGAGTTTGTTTATTTTCTTAACAGTTTTCATATGCTGGCATTTCATATCCCTTCCCACCTTAGTGGAAAGTGAGAAGTACTGAGTACAACTCTGTACAGACTTTTCACATCTTCATTTTGGAAAAAAAAATTGAGGTAATTCTCAGATTTGCTCTTTGTGATGAGGTTGGGCTGAATGTATCACTTTCCAACTCCGGGCAGTTGCTCCTCCAGCAAACTTGAACAGGATTTCCTCTTGACAGCTGTTCTGCTGACATGATTGCTCGTAGCAGAAGGCCCTGCCTGGAGTGTGCAGTCATCTGCCAGACCCCTGAAACCAATAATTCTGTAGTGCTTAAAAAATTAGTGTTGCGCTGCATCCTTAATCTTTTGGAGCTATTGCTTAGTTGCTGGGTGGCAAAAAGTAAAGACTTATCATAAATACTTTTTTTTTTCTACCCTTTTTCTCATCCCCCAAGTAAGCCGAAATCTTGAAAGTTGACTTCTTTCAGCAATGCTTGTTCCTGGGCAGCACAGATACCCTGTTTGTGCTTTGGGCACTGTGTACATTCCCATAACAATTAGTAAAGTCCACAAGAAGGATTTTCTAAGCATATTTATGTTGTATGTTCCTTGAGGATGATTCTCTACAGCTCTTCAACTTGGCTGCCTTGGGCAGCGTGGTCCTGAGGAGGGAATTCTTGAAGAGTGGTGGCCATGACACCAGAGGTTTCTCTCTGATGGTTGTGCTGATGGCTTCCTTCCAACCTGGTCTCCCCTTCTTCTCTGGAGGAGGTAACAGCATTTCTTGTGAATATAGATGGCCCATGTATAGTCACAGGAGAATTCTTAGCATTTGGGGGGTTTTGGTGCTTCAGAGAGCATTCCTCTCAATCCTCTTGTGCTCAGCAGTCAAGTAACAACCTTGTGCATTATGGTTTGGGAGCTTCAGTTTTAAACTAATGTACTAGCTTGTTYCTCCTGTAATTAAAATCAAGAGTCACTTCTGTTTTGAATCGGTAGCTTAGTTTGTCCTGGCAGTGGTCCAGGCTGCACGGAGAGGCGTTAATTCCTTATGCATGTTGTTTTGCTGCTGATAAGCGGGTAAAAGGAAGAACTCTGATTGGGTGTGTGCTCTCACATCTACTTCTTCCTGAGTGCTTTGCTCACTGGCCTTGAATCTCCTACATGATGAAGAGCACGTTAAGAATATACATTGGTCCCTCGTGGTCTTCATCTCACGTCAGCTCTGGAGACACCTATTTGCACATTGTGCCTGTAATGTTTGTGGAATTCTAGAAAGAGTTATGATAACCTCTTATTTTTTTGGATGCCAATATCCTTTTGTGTAGCCTCATCCATTCATTCCAATTTATCTTGCTGCCTGAGAGCGCTGAAAGAATTTGATATGTTTCTGGGGAGCAGGTCTGCCCTGGGTGTGAAAGCAGAAAAACAAAGGTGGTTTTCATCATTGGAAAGAACAAARCCCCAAATAGAAGGGCAAAAGAAGTGATGATCTTTCAACAAGAGGTAAGATCCACCACTCTGTTTGGCTGATGTGTGCTGTATTTTTAGGTTTTACCGACTTGGTGTAAGATGCTACATTTTTTTAAATGCCAGTCCCTCTTATATTCCTTAAAAAGGAACATATGGAAAAGGTGTGTGTTTGTGTGTGAAACCTGACACAACAGAAGTCTGTCTCTGTCTCTGGAAGGAGAGAACAGTGTTAAATCTTATTAAATAAATGAATAAGTAAATGCCTGGTACCATATCTGTAATCAAACGGTTCAGCTGAAATGAAAGAATATATTCAAAATGGCTTGCTTAGGGTTTATTGTCAGAAAGATTTACTAGATAAGTGTTGAGAAACTGATATTTTTCTTAAATGGGAAAGTCAACATATATAGCAGCTTTCCATTAAAGTGCAAAGAACTTAAGTTTCATGCCTTCTGTTTGTGCAGTCTTGSACTTGGCTCTCCCAAGGATGGGTGCAGGGCTCCCTTGTGCTGGGATGCACAGACAATACACAGAGCATTTCAGCTGCTTTTACTGCTGACTGGTGCAGACTGAGTGATGCTGTGCACATCATGCAGCTGAGCTTGGTAGAAGTCTGAAGGGARCATGGTTTTCGGGGCCTCTTCTCTTTGTGATTAAAAGGAAAAATCCAACCCTGTCCCCCAAACCCATGAGCACCTGTTCATTTTTGTTTAAATGATAGCTGTATAAAATGGTTTACATCGTCCTAGTTATCTTTTTTTTTCTTTTAAATTAGAAACTTCTCTTAAAACAGCCATTCATGTTCAGTTTCCATTGAAATATTTCAGGTTGTGTAATTCTTGGCCAGATTGTGCAGAAGATGCTGGCCATGCCTGCCCTCTGCCTCCAATGTCCACCTGCACTGTGGTCTTTCCTGTCCCCCTCCTCATGAGCAGTGTCTGGGGAGAGACTCTGCGAGGGTGGGAGAGCTGGAGCTCCATTGGGAAGTGTCCCCATCAGTCCTGGCTCCACAGCCAGCACGAACATGCACAGGTGCAGGTATGAACTGCCATTTCTTGCCCTGGGATTGTGCTGCTTTGTGAAGAATTTCATCTTTCTGTGCCTGGATGCTTTATAAAGTTGCTGTTAAGAGGTGGCTCCTCAGAAGTCTGGCTGATGAACATCATTAGGGGATCCTTCAGAAAGGAAAATTGAGCTCTGACAGTGTGTGCACCATCAGTCCCCGACCTCTGTGCTCAAGCTGACAGAAATTCCTGTGTGATACTCATATTACCAGTATTACTGGAGTTTGACAGCCTTTGACTGTGGTCCAGGCTGGAGTCAAGATTCTGGCTGGATGTGACCTCTTCAGTTATTTCATCCCTGACTGACAGATTTCATAAATGTGTGTCTTAGAAGATGCATATTTCTATCTTTGGTGATAGCTTTTCATTGCTGTCTTTCAGTACCAAGTGTAGATGTTCCCTAGCTTTGTCCTCTAGCACTCTAATCTTAGGCTAAGTTTTGTAACCTGAGATTTTGAGTGGCTCCGTCTGGTTCTTGGTAATTGTTTTTGTTATCACAAGATTATATCCTTAAGCTTTTACAGGAGACTTTAGAGTTTTGCCTTAGAAATTTAGCATGCATTCTAGAGAAATTGGCCTTAGTCTGTTTGCTTTGCTGTATTTTGTTGTAGCTTTAAGTTGATAAAAGTAAGTTCCAGGACCCAAAGGATAAATACCCAGTTGTTTGCTAAGGGAAAATAAATGACCCATATTTCTTTGATGTAGTGTGTGATCTTTTTTTAATCTCTTATGGTTGCTTCTAATGCCATGCAGATCAGTTAGTATGATATTGCACAGAGATGAAGAAAGCTAAATATATTGGAAGACCTAATTTCTCAAACCAATAGAGCTTTCCTGTAAGCAGTACCTGAATGAGCAGCTTAATGCTGTCATGAACAGTAGATCTTATATAAGAAGATAAGTGAATGCTAATGCAAATGATAGTCTTTTATATACATAGGGTATCTCTGCTATGCGTGCGCTACTGCTGAAGTTTTAACCTGAACTAAAATCCAGCTGGGCTGTTTGTCTTCTTACATCAAATTTAWATTAAAATTTAAACTCTTTAATTCTTTTCTTTTAAATTACTTTTAATTTGAGCATAAATTGTATTTGATTGTTGAGTGCTTTGGCAGTCCATGTCCTGCCCTATGCTTGCAGCATTTGTTTGGCTGAATTACACGTGCAAACACACAACAGTGAAATACCAAAAGTATGCTGTATGCTCCCTGGAGCAATGGATACGTCTTTACTTTTCTCATACAGCATCCAACATCTCAGAACCTGATCTCACTGAAGATTGCTAAATGCTAGTGAATTGAGACTTACTTTTTGAATAATTGCCTGTCTAAGTTTCCATCTTTAGTCCAGAAGAACGTGCTGAAATTTGCAAGGTCAGGCTTGCTAAATAATGGAATAGTGTCTCTGCAAGCTCAGTTCTTCATGTGCATGCATATTAAATACATGGTCTCTGCTGTATTTCTTCTGAGCATCTCTTTAGTGCGCAGAGTGAATAGTGCTGCTCTTAATGAACMACTATTCAGTGTTTCACTTTCTCCTCACTGTTCAACGTGCAGTCCTATGCTGTCTTTATTATGTGTTATTCAAACCAAATCCTAAAGACAGAGTTACTTTCTCAGCCTTTTGTGGTGCTCATCTCTACAGTATCTTTGCGAAAAGAAAAACGCTTTGCAAATACAAATCTTATTTCATGGCGTGGCTCTAAGTACAAGGGCTGCGGCTCAGAGAAAATAGATTCAAGACTATGCTAATTTGAGACTCTTAGGACCTTTTATTCTCGGCAGTGTACTTAGCATTCTGCAGCATTGTAGAGGCACAGCCATGGCTCTCTTCCATGCACTGGCATGCCAGGCACTCATAATGCACGAGCAACGTGTGACCAGCAAGCAGCTACGAAGGGCTTCGTTCAGATGACTTGACTGGTGGCACAGCTGAGGGCTGTGGTACAAGTCAGGGTGCTCCTCACATCTCGGTCACCATGCAGATGCCTGCACTACAAGACCAGCTCTTCAGCTTCTTGCTGTTCTTTCCCTGCTCTGCTACCCACCTCTGAATTGCACAGCACACAAAGAAATGGCATTGCTGGAGCCTGAGCTGTTTCTCTCTGATTTTTTTTTTTTTCTGGTTTTATTGTCAGTTCTTTGTTCTCTGGTGTTTTCAGACGCTCTGTCTCCCATTTCCTCCTGCTTTCGTAGCCCCATCACTCCCATCATAACTCAGCTGCCCTGTGATGCTTTAAAGAAGGCAGTGACGTACTCGGGAGAGCAGCGTGGCTCTGGAAGCAGATGCCACCCTTGCTGCTTCTAACGGGTAGCAAGCATGTCTGAAATCCCCTTGGGCTATGAACCATCCTTATTTATTTATTTTTACCCTGCCGGGATAGACTCCTAGCAATTTATTTCRCCTGTTGATGCGTAATAAGCTTCTGTCGTTGTTAATGCTTTGACCAGGCGTTGTAAACCTTCGGTCTTCCCCTCCCTGGAAAAAGTCCATCGAAGACCTTGTCCAGCGTGAATTTCCTGGCTCACTGTGCACATTTCAGTTGGAATATAACATATTTTTCATGTTTATGATCTTTTTTTGGAAGTGAGAAGAAGTCGTAATAAATTAGCAGTTCATACATCAGGAATTTTGAAATCACCTGCAGTAGGAGAGAGGGCTGGATGTTATATTCAGTAACATCTGTCCTGTTACATTGATACAGATCTTCTTTGGTATTTCTGAACTCTCTAGCTAGAATTCCTAGTGTGAAAGTTAATAGCTAAAATTTGTCTGCCATAAATGCTTGGAAATCTCTTGTGTCAATTTGTCTCGGTAGTGGATCTGCTTGCTATCACCAGACAATTTAAATCTGTTTCTCTCTTAATATCATCTTCGGTGATGTCTGTAATTAGAATGAAAAATCAAATTGAAATGATTCATTTAATACTYGCCATGATCACTTTTGTAGGCTTACAATATTATTCATGTGGATTTGACCTGGACAGACTGGAGGACTGGGCGGCGAGAAACCTCATGAGGTTCAACAGGGGCAAGTGCAGGGTCCTGCACTTGGGGAGGAATAACCCTGGACACCAGTACAGATTAGGGGTGGACCTGCTGGAGAGCAGYCCCGCAGAGAGKGACCTGGGTGTCATGGTGGACGACAAGTTGACCATGAGGCAGCAGTGTGCCCTGGTGGCCAAGAAGGCCAACGGGATCCTGGGGTGCATTAAGAAAAGCGTCTCCAGCAGGTCGAGGGAAGTGATCGTCCCCCTCTACTCAGCCCTGGTGAGGCCACATCTGGAGTACTGCGTCCAGTTCTGGGCTCCCCAGTACAAGAGGGATGTGGAGCTGCTGGAGAGAGTCCAGCGCAGGGCTACCAGGATGATCAGAGGCCTGGAACATCTGCCCTGTGAGCAAAGGCTGAGAGAGCTGGGTCTGTTCAGCCTGGAGAAGAGGAGGCTGAGGGGGGACCTGATCAGCGTGTATAAATACCTCAAGGGAGGCAGTGAGGAGGAGGGGGCTGCCTCTTTTCAGTGGTGGGCAGGGATAGGACTAGAGGAAATGGCTTCAAACTGAAGCATCGGAAGTTCCACAGGAACTTAAGGAAGCATTTCTTCACTGTGAGGGTGACAAAGCACTGGAACAGGCTGCCCAGAGAGGCTGTGGAGTCTCCTTCTTTGGAGATCTTTAAAACCCGCTTGGATGCAGCCCTGTGCCACGTGCTCTAGGTGACCCTGCGTGAGCAGGGGGGTTGGACTCGATGACCTCTGAGGTCCCTTCCAACCTTCGGCATTCTATGATTCTATGATTCTATGATTCTATGATTCTATGATCTCTCTAAAATATCTTGTGGCAGAACTGAAGCACAGGGATCTGTTTTTAGCTCAGACCCAATCTTCAAATTTCACTTTCCTCTTTCGACTCAACTACAAGCTGCAAAAGCAATGTAAGGCTGTTAGGTGCATTCAAAAAAATAGCCATATGACCGTTTTTGTAGCATTGGAAGCAGAAATTGAAGAGCACTGTTGGAACTGCATCTGTTCCTAGGAACCATAGCAAATGTTGCTGGGTCCTAGTAATCAAATGTAATATTACAGAAGCAGGAAGACTTAGAGGATCCAAGTCTGATGTGACCTTACAATACAATAATATGTTTTGAACTCAAAGCAAAGCATGTTAATGTTCACAAATAGTAGGCATTTCACCAAACAAAATATTCTCAGAAGGTTAATACTGTAAGGAAACTGGGATCAGTCTAAACTGTGTTCCCTCCCCCATCCCTTTTCCCTTGTTTTGGGCATGAATGTCACCATATAGAACTTTCAGTGGAGTTATGGGACAGTGGTGCCTCAAGATCCAGCTCTTTCATTGTAAAACACACTGAATATTTGGAGGCAAACTGTTCATCAGCTCAGATGCTGCTCGCTGTAGCTTTCGTTCCTTCATGATATTGGCATGCCTAATGAAAGGTGGCCAAGGCTGTGTATTAAGTAAGCACACATGCATGCACTTAAAATGACATAATGTTTCCCTGCAGTTAAATCTTGAAAGGCTCTGGGGACACGTATCAAATTCAGGTAGAAGGTGAATTTCTGTCGCACCATAGAGAAACAGCCCGGCCTTGGGGAGTCTTCAGTTGTTAAAACATTTTGGCTATGTGGAAGCTATGTGGTGACCATTTAAATGCTATTATGGTAGAAACATGGGTTTTGTATCTGCCTTTGTGCTGTGACTGTAAAATGAGCAGGCTTATCTGGAAGAAAAGCTTCGGGGAATCAGAAAACTATATATTTAAGTTGAAGTAAGTTTTAGGATGCCATTATAAGCCTTCTATTACCATTTTAGAAAGATAAGTGTTGATCAGAAAGGAAATCTTATCTGTCTGGCTTGGAAGCACAGGGTCTACCTCATACTGCTCTCTCTTGGTGTGCTGGCATGAAATCATCTCGCAGAACAATAGTTGCACTATGACAGCGGGCAGAAGGAGAGGACATGCTCCTAAATGGGGACGCAAGCAGGCAAAATAAATTTTGGCTGGAACCCTGGGAAAATGCTTGCAGCTAGTGTCTCTTGTGGAAATGAGGAGAAACTTGAGATTATAGYACAAGGTGGCTTTGTGCAGGTTTCTGTTGATGGCAAAGAGAATGTAGAAAGTTGCATGGCAGACACTTGATAACCGGGCACCTAGAAAAATACCTTTTTATGTTAAACCTTGTAGGTGCAGATGGTTTCTGAACGACTGAGAATACACCCAGTTTCCTAGTGTAGCTGACCTTGAAGTAAGGGGAAAAGCTGGTAGGTTGAAGCTACCCAAAAGAGGAGTAAACAAGGGATTGTTAAAGCTGGAATGAGCTCATGACACAATCTTGACCCAGACGTTATCTCAGATTGATTTAGGAAAAAAAAGTGACCAAGTACAGAAGAAAAAGGTTTCACTGTTGTTGTTGTTTGTTTTTCTGCTGGCAAAAGTGGGCATCACAAGTGGGATGTTTTTTCTCTATTGGTTTATATGTGTAAGAGCCATCAGCTTCACATTTCTGAAAATCAAACTTTCAGTTCTAAAGAGAGAGTGGAAGAAGGCTGCTGGTTAATACTTTCTATGTTTTCTGAGTTTGTTGCAGAAATCCTCTCAGAAGACAGGCATAATTTACTGGTCTTTATCTAGCTAATCTCAATCCTCAAATTTGGGGGTATGGAGAATAGCAAATGTTCTGCAGGCTTATTAGTAATCTTATTCCCGTGATTAGTCTGATCAGAGTCTCCCAGCATTTAAATGGAAGTGCTGCTACCCTAAAATATTTGTAACTAGTTCTGTAGTGTTAAAATTTGTTATTTGAAATAACTTGGACATCTGGAGTAAAAAGAAAACAAAAAGTTTTGCTGATATTTTCTCCTGTATGACTATACAGTTCACACATTAAATGTTACTTTGGATGCAGTGTTTCTAAATGCAAATATGAAAAGGGTAGGAGGGAAATAAGCARGCAAAAAACATGTATAAAGATTTGCAAAGTAGCTCTTAGTCATGAATTTGAATAAACAAAGTTTATTCAAGACAAGGCTTGAGTCATAGTCATATCTTAGCATTTCTTAAGGAGCTTGATTGGTTTTCTTTTTTTTTCTTCCAGCACATAAGTAAAAGTGACCATTACAAAGTCTAAAACTAGAATTTTTTAATTCTTTCTTTTTTCTAGAAATAGATTATTGGCTCACTAGAACTAAGGAGCTGAGCCTTATGTAAACCAGTAGCTCACTTTATTATTTTTTGCCTGAAGAAAGGCAGCTTCAAAGTTTAAACTCATTCTGTGAATTCAGTTCTTGTGCAGACATCTGTGACTGTCAAAACAGGAGAATCACTACCTTTATGTGAGCAGAAAATGAGTTTAAACACAACAATGTTATGACATTCAGCTGAAGTTCCTTTTTCAARTGTTCATATGCGTTTGAGTCAAAGGAGGATGACATGCAGAGACTGAAGTAGGGTTTTGAATATCGAATCTCAGCTGTCTTTTATTTTATCTGGCTTATGAACAACACTGAGTATGTGGGTGCAGGACATTGGTCCTTAAATCTCATCCCTTTCAATTCAGCTAGGGGATAGAGGTCAGAGAAATGGAGACTGGGCCTGYGGCATGGCCAAAAGACACTGTACCTACATGCTGACCTTGGTCCCTTCCACATCCTCTGTTCAAAGTAAGAGATTTGTGAGTATTTTACTTATGACAGCTCAGATCTGCTTCGCTGTAAGTACAAACACYCATCAGGCCCTTCACAACATGCAGGACCTGTCCCAGCACCATGACAGGTCTCTAGGCTTCTGAGGGGCTTTCCACACTGTGCCACTACCATGTCTTGAGGTGGTGGGGGCAGTAGCACCACAGATCCCCTTCGTTGGGATCCCAGGAGCTCGGGGGCTCCAGGCCCACTGTCCTCAGACATGCAGGTGCATAGGCTGCCTCTGGCTTTCAGGGACTGTCATCCCGGGCCAAGGCAGAGGCAGCTTTTTGAACGTGGAGATCTTAAACGAGATCTGCTGTCCTTAGTCAGCTCTAGTGTGTGTGCTGCCGGGAAAATGCTCTGYAATCTCATGCCTTGCCTGCCAACCACGCGCACTGCGGCCCGTGTGGTGCCAGGGACAGGGGACAGGCTCGAGGAGGGGTGGCTCTGTCAAGAACTTGGCCCACGCCTGTGGCTCGAGCATACCATTCCTCTGCTAAAGCGAACGCTGAAACCCAATATCTCCAGCTGCACTTGGAATTCCCTCTCCTTGCCCCTCTCTCAGGTTGTCTGACCAGGGAAACTGTGTTGTCCTCCTTCCCTGCTGCTGTGTCTCACCCAAAGGGTTCACGGGCCTCGGCCACATAGTATGTGATCCATAAGGTACATTGTTCCATTGCCGTAACTAGATATAACAAGGAGAAAATCCACCTTCCCGGATGCAAGGGGCTCACTTTTATTTGCCAAGCACCTGCGTGAACATCAGACCCCTAACACAACCTTAGGTTGTTGGTCTCATGAAAGCACTAGAGTCCTGGCACTGTCAGAAACTGAGTCTAAACTCCTTATCCACATTTGATCCCACTCTTCCATCCTGACTACGGCATTCCTCTGTTCATCCTTCCCTGTGCTGCCTTGCTCCCGGGCAGGCTGGATTGCATGGCAAATCCTGCAATCCCAGGCTCAATGTGAAGGTGTGTGTGGGGCTTTGGTGTGGGGAGGCTGCTGCCTGACAGGCATAGGCAGAAGGCTGGRAAGGTGTAAAAGTTAGCCTAAAATTCCCATCCTGCAGAACCTGTTGCTTTCTGTCCTTTTGGCTGTGACTGGATGTCTGAATTTCTGACTGTAGCAGAGTCAAGTCTTGGATAATAGTTACAGCAATTTCACCATTCCCAGTAGGTGTATTTCAGTTTTAGCCTRTCCTTAAGACTTTGGCATGTGTGTGAAATGCTGAAACTTGATTGAAGGTATCCCGTACCCTGGCCTGTGCCTGCTCCTGCCTGCTCATTGCAAGCCCCTGGGTGCAGGTGACCCTAGGAATCGGGGACTGCTSAGATGTGTTGGGTACCTGGTTAAAAGTAGGGTGGCTGATCTTAACCATCCCATAGCTTGGTGCTTTTAACCACCCTCGATGCATTTGAGGTTAACCTCATACCGCAGAGCAGGATGCTTGACTMGAATGCTAAACTTTCTGGCTGTTGATGTTTTAAATAGGCTCTCATATTTTTTCTATTTAGTTCAAGGATGAGAACAAATTAGCTGGCTGGGTAAAAAGCAGAACCAAGACAACTGCTGGATTTTGATTAATATACACACATTTTAAAGAAATGTAGTTTATAAACTGCAACTTTGTCTTCTCAAATATATATATATATTATTTCAGAGAAACTAATGACAATTCCATCTTTCTCCTCTGTACATTAGCCATTTAGAGCAAATGTAGAGGCAAAGAATCATATTTTGACGTGAAATAAGCTACTTGAATAGCCTAGACAGATATTAGACAGATACACTTRGATAATGAGGGCATTTTGGAATTCTGCTGTTTGGTTTTCTTTTTCTTTCCTCTTGTTTTCTCAATTTTTTGCCCTTTCTAGAAGTTGTGTTTGTGTGTGGTTTTTCTTTCATTTTTTCTTCTTTTTTTTTTAAATTCTTTTTAGGGACAGTTGTGAAACTCTTGGAGCTTCTGGGTGTTCTTATTTGTAGCTAGTATGTGTGTGGTTTATTTCCTCTACTGAATGGTAAAACAGAGGGTGAGGCTAAGTCTCTTGTAGTAGCCTGCTTGAACTTCTTTCAAGGGAATGGTTGCATTTGTCTTTGAACTGATAGGGGCAAAGAAAAAGTAACATGAGTTTCTTTTAACTGCTTTTTGCTTSCTTGCATGTCAGAAAAAAAGGAATTGTATTTTTTCATCGAACTACCTCAGCAGTGGTCAGGAGGGCAGCTGAGGTAGTCCTGCCTTGTGCCAACTKTAGTGCTGTGCTCTTGTTGTGACATTGCTCACAGCTATTGGGCTGAGCTTCCTCAGCTCGTGCAATTAATCTGGTAGTAAATGACATTGTCTCTCTTTTGCTGGGGACATCTTCAAAACAGTTCAGGTTTGGAGCTTCTGGTCTTGTCTTCCTTGTTTTTTTTTTTTTTACCCCTGCCCTCCTTAAGCCTTTGCAACAAATCCAAATGACTCCTTCCTTTGGACAAATTTAGGTACTGCTCTCATGTTGCTTGTAACTTGTGACATGCAGGAACTGGTAGAGCGGGAACAAATGTCTGCACAATGATAAATTTGATCCCATTTGATCTATGGAATGCCATCCTCGCCTCCCTCCTCAAATTTTTACTCCCAGCACCCTCCCCACTGTGGTGCAGCCTGGCAATTTGAAATTGTGACAGCTCCTCCAAGTGACAAAAAAAAAAAAAAAATACTGTACCACATACAAGGATACTAATTTTCTTGTTGGACATTTGACTCTAATGTACTGATTGTATACAGACTTTGGGAATAAAATGGAGATCGGCATGTTGCATTTCCTCTGCAACGCACAGGACACTATTGGACTGCAGAGTTACCTAAACCTTACTGCATTACACTTGGTGATGGCTGCTTTCTTAACCATGGCATATATCTAACTTTGGTGGCTATGCAGTTTCTTCCTTCCTTGGATGGAGCTGTGGTCCCTCTGCTTTCTGGCTCTTGTTATTTAAGCAAAGSGGGGATGGAACTGGTTGTTTTATTGTCCCAAAAGATTCATTTTAGCGGGGGGGGTCTTTCCTCCCTGACAGCTGCTCATGGTTAGCAGCATATTGGAAGAGACTGTTTCTAGCTTATGGCCTTAGGAAATACAGGTGTCAGCTGTCTCACACATGAGTTGCCACTGGTTAATTTAGAAGTGATCATTAGACTGTTTTCAAATGTAAGATTTTCCCACTTAGCTTTACAAGACTTACCAATAAAATGGTATTCCTGGCAGCCAAGCTATCCTGTAGTTTTTCAGACCAAAACCTTAGCACATTTGTGTTATTGAAGGTTGCATGGGCTTTGGGGCAGCCCCATTGCTGCTACTTTTTCCCCGTTTCTTTTTTTTTTAATCTGAAGGTAGCTCGGTTTATTAAAATCATGTTAGAGCACCTTGGCTCTTAGTGTTGACACCTCTTGCTAAGGTTCATGTTGCAGCCTTAGTGCTTCATGCTTGCTCTTACCACGGATGGTCCACAACCTCTGTCAGTGATGGCCTCTGGGGGTTTGAGATGTAAATAAAAGTATGGCTTATGCAGGCAGTGAAGGTGTCTGATTCTAGAAGCTGGAGAGCTGGGGAAAGCTGGGGGCAGAAAGGGCAGGAAGACTCCTCGGCTGAGCGGGCAGGAAAGGGCAGCGGCAGGAAAAATGGCTCTGCTGATAAAAGCGGGAGCTCGGCTGCATCCCGCTGGTTGAGCACCAAAGCTGTGCAGGTAGCCTTTGGCCTCTGTTAAATGATGTTAGCATAGGGGACCTGGGCAAGCCTGTACCATTCCTGCTGGTCAAAGCAGAACAACTTTTGCGGAGAGTTCATTGAAGTATTTTGCATTTGAGTATATAAAACTCTACCACTTTTCAAGTGATAGGATAAAATTGCCCAGTTCTCTTTCCTTACCATAAAACAACCTTCACCTACAGACTCTTAAGAATATCTATTACAGTAAACAGTAATGCTCTGCTCCTGTTCACTGTTTCTGATGTCAATTAACATCTTCAAACAATAACTGGAAATAAAGGTCGAAGAAGTGTTTTATTGCACTACAGAAAACGTTGTTATGCAGAGCAAAGCAGCAGCTGCTTATCAGCAAGATGACATTCCTTTCTGTTAGATGATCATTTTTGTCTGATGATCATGATGTCTTTTGCCAGCCTCTGTGCAAAGGGTCAGTATTAGGAATTATTATTCAGCTTTCAGCAGCTTTACAATGTTTCTCCAGTATTTTAAAGATGTTGCGTTAAATAACATCTGTGCATGATATTGTAAAATACTTGGGAAAATTCAGAAGGAAAAATCAGTGGTACTAAATAGTCGCTTGAATCTGTTAGAAAGTCATAAATAATGTGGATTTTTGAAGCTGTTGTTCTAAAAGAGTTAAGAGGGATGAAAAGATCTAAAGGAGGAGTGTTGTTCTGCCAGGAAAATCTTAATTGTTAGAGCTGTTTCAGAAGAGCAAATGACTGAAGAAATGTTTGTATTTGCAAATGTTTGAAGAAATTGTTTTGTGTCTAGTGAATTCTAGTAGCTTTGAACATTTCTACTATTCCGTACTTGGTTTCATTTATAACTTCCCTCCCACGTAGTTCATGGTGTTCATTTGTATTAATCTTGGGTTTGAACTGACGTGGAGGTTCTCCATGAAGAAGATCTGCAAATATGGAAATACTTGACTGTGCTAAATGCACAGCTAATATAGCTGACACTTAGCTGAGGGTATCCAGAAATGCGGAGTACTGCTTTTGTGGTAGCCCATTATTTGTCTTTTAAAAGTTAAAGAAAATTCATAACTTGTAAGTTGCTTCTGATCAAAGGTGGGTATTTTTGGAGGGAGGGTGTTGGTTTTTGCTTTTTTTTTTTTTTCCTCTCTCTCCTGCTAAAGGAGAACTTTATTGGCATCATTTTTGTCTTGCTTGATTTAATTGCTCCTTGAATCAGCTCTGTAGGACCTCTTAGTGGCTTTGGAGGGGCTTTGTACAGAGCAGAGTCCTGCAAGGGGGCTTAGAGTTGACTACTACCATCYTCACTGTCTTCCGAGGTCCTTGTGGCTCGGTACCATTTCAGCTTGAATTGACCGGTTACATGGCACAATTTTCGGTGACTGGAGAGTGCATTGAGTACTTGGCAGTTTTTCCTAGACCTTACGGTTTCAAGGAATGTAGTTGGCCTCCTTTAGCCCCCACATCCTCTGCTTGCACAGTGTGGTCACACAGGGGATAGCAGTTCTACATCTTGATAACTAGATCTGAGATGGGGTCACACTTGTCTTCACTGGACACTCGGTGGATGTGACCTTAGTTTCCTTTTGAATTGGTTCTCGAGAAGSTGGTATGATACCAGTCACTGATGGCTACCAATAATATCTGTTGTTTGCGTATATCTTGATAAAATACAGTTTTTGATTCCTAAGCCAAGCTTCTACTGACACCTAACTTGAAGTGCAAACCTGTCTTGGCATAKAGTGGATCATTTCTGCAGCTCAGTCTGGCTTTTGTGCAGAAAAAGTCTCCTTCTCTTAAACACTTCCTGTCTCTCTTACACTTTGGTTGAGGTTGTAGTTACAGACAGTTCCCGTGTCTACTGTGTAGGATTTCCTCAGTGTCATGACTGAGACCAGGTGTGTGAATACACACACACACACACACACACACACACACACACACACACACACACACACACACACACACACCCTCCTATATGCACATATGTGCACACACTGCTATTGAGCTACATGATGCAATGAATCTATATGGCAGCTTCAGGAGTGCTGTCACTTCAAGGTATATGCATGTGCTACACATCCACTTTTGTTTCTTCTCCTTCTTTCTCTAATATCATTTGTATCTAAGCAAATGCATATTGGAGTGACCTCTGGGATTGCTAGTATGAACATTTTTTTTATTTTTTTTTTTTAAACCAGCTTAGAGCAATTCTGTCTGTTTTTGGAAAAAAAAAACATAAAGGAAGCTAACTAATTTTCTTCCCATTAGCACAAACTTCCTATAACTTTTTATTATGGTGAGGAATGAGAGCAGTGTGTGAATTTTGGTGGATAGTATTATTTTGTTCTTGAAATGGAGGATTTCATGTGGAAAATGCTTGAAATTAATGCACTGAAGGAGTCTCTTTTTTTTTTGGTACAAAATCCTCCTAACAGCRAAATTGAAAAATGACATAATCTTGTGAATCATCCATTTCTGTCAGGTTCATCGTTTTATGTTGTGACTTGGCTATGAATCATCTCACTGGTGGCTGTTTAGAGTTAGCAAATGATGCTCTCCTATCGGGCAAGGAGAGGAATACCAAGCTTCTCCCTTCACTTTTCAGGCATTTGCTTTCTGACTTGCTCCCTCRATCACTTTGGACATTTTCTGCTCTTCTAGTCTTCCAAGTCCGTGTCAGTTTTATAGGTTTTAGTGAATCCCAAAGAGCTTTGGAGAGTRCCCGCCTGGAAACACCGATGGAGAGAATGACCTTGTGACTCTGCTGTGGGTGGTGACGGTGATGAAGTATCTGAGAGCCTTTAAAGGATGACTCAAAACACATAGGGACCCCTCTGGAGCTGCCGCCCACAAGCTGGCAGGAGAGCCCGTCCTGCTCCTCATGGAGCCACTATCCCTTGCCAGCCAAGCTGAGGGGGAATTTCAGGGGGTGGATTCCACTAGATGCATCTCCTAATGACACTGCTGCACCAATCCATGAACTTTGATGGTTTATTTTAATCCTTTAGTGCCAGGAGAGCTTTGGACTTGATTTCTTTACCTTTTGAATCATTTTTTTTTTGAATCATTTGAATCATTTTGAGTACAGCTTGGTGTGCAGTTCAGCTTACCCACTCCTAAGGGGGGATGTAGCACAATTAAGTGCACGAAATACTGTCATACTTGCTGCTTGAGTGGAATTTCAAGTGGTTTTGTCAGCACTGGAGGCCACTTTATGTTCTGCACCTTGTAAGCTCTGAAATTCCAGGACCTGCTGCTGGAGGCAGATGTCGGCCCTGAGAGTGCCCTGAATCTCCCCATCCCTGGGGCTCTCCCCAGCCCAGGCCTCACTCTCCATGCTGTGTGGCACCAGAGCCCCAAAACCTCTCTTGGAGCTCCCAGTACCCCGCTGTGGTGCTTGATGTTGGTGCTACCTGGAAGGTAATAATGGTTTTATATGGTAGGAGCAAATTGCCCGTTAATGTCAGAAGATATGTAAAGGATGTTTTTAATGCATGTTTTTCAAGTCAATTGATGTTTTTCTCCTGCATCCTGATATATTTATCCATTAGTGTGAGCAAATTAATATGCTCTTTTTGAGATGAATATGAGCAAATTGCCAGAATTCTACATGGATATGTTTTCCGTGGCAGAGTCAAGCAGGAAAAAATGTGTGATCATCTAAAGGTTGGCTACTGGCAAGGGTTCTCAGGAGGCAAATCTGCTGGGAAATGGTACAGGAAATGTTATGGTTCTAGGTGAGGATCTCTTTTATAACCTGGGGAATTTATTGAGAAAACTGAGCAGATCTTATGAACTATCTCAAAGTRAGGCAGTAACTGGAAATTGCAGTGTCTGCTCCATACCCGGTGCTAACTGGTAAAGCTTGCAAGGAGTAAAATCTTCCACCAGAATTACTCTTGGGGCTGTTACGGCCAGTATTTGCTGACTGCAGTGAYTGCAATACTGTAGTGATGCTTGGACAGTTGCCTTTTCTAGTAATACCCYGTGGGGTGATGCTCTGTGTGCTGGGAGCCCGGCCCACGCGTTGCCTGCTCTGGTTCTCCTTTGGCTCTTTCCCTACTGAGCTGCAGTACTCAAACAAAGACATTAAACTTGCTAGTACATAAGACAGTAGGGACAGCCAGGAGTAGAAACAGTGCAAAAAGCATTGCTAAACTGTCTCACCCAAATATCTTACTAATAGTGTTGGCTGCAAAGTGAACAAGTGAAATGTCCATCGGTGAAGCTTCATTGCTGATCACTGCACCTTCTGTGGTGGTTCTGTAGTGAGAGAAAGGAGAAAATGTGAACCCCATGAACTTTAGTTCAGGAAGACTTACATATGTATCCCTGGCCTAGAGCCTGCCCCTGTGGTTTTGGAGCCTGTCTGGAAGTTCAGCTATGGCCAACTTTTCTCCAGAACAGCTGTTCTTATGAGATTCAGAACAAGAAGAGGAAATCTCCCAAGAACTGCTGATTGTTGTGAGATTCCTTGCCATTTCGGCAGAAAACTTGCTTAAAAAAATTAAGGACAGATCCTGAGGTGCTTAAGCTCATAGGTAACTTTGCACACTGGAGCACTGCTGCTGCACTCAGAGGATTCCACCTCTGTGCAGAAAATTGCTGTTGCACTCAGGTCTTGCAGGTTAGACTTAAGTAACATTGTGTTATTGAACCTGGAATCCACATATTGAAGACATATAGGCAGTTTTGGAATTATGGCAAAGCCAGGAGCTGGAAATGGAATTCTACATTCTACAAATGTAGAATAAAACTGTATTTTGAGTGGGATCTAGAAATACAGTCCATAGTGGTATGCCTTAAAATCAAGGACAGAGAATGAAACCTGGATACTGACTTATAAGGGGCATCAAAAGAGATAAAGAAATAGTTTTCTTAGGCACCTGTGGTCAGTCAAGTTTGTCTTTGCCAGGACCACTTAAGTTGAGCTTCTGTGGACAATGTTCCTAAGTTAAGGGACCAAGTTGGTTGGTATGAGTTGTTTCTCTTGCCAACTGTCAAACTCATTCAATGCAGTCAACACTAGGAGGATGCAGCTCACTGGGATGGCACAACTGAAATGCACTCATTGTTTTAAATAGTCACACTGCAAAGCAAGCAGAAATTCTCCATCAAAATGAGTGACTTTGTATCCCAATGAACATGCTTAAATGGGTGTAAAAAGTAAATGCTTTGAATAGGAGCTGGAATGGGAGCTTTCCTTCCTTCCTCTCCTCCTCCTTCCCTTCCCTTCCCTTCCCTTCCCTTCCCTTCCCTTCCCTTCCCTTCCCTTCCCTTCCCTTCCCCTTTTCCAATTCTTCCATGAAAAATCCTTCCTTAACCCCCCCGAATGTATAGGCACATTTCCAAACACTGTACTAATTAATGCACCAATTTAACAGCATGCAGTCTGTAGTGCCACATTTGGGCACTTTCTATGCACAGATGGAGTCCCCCATCCCACCATCCCCAGGAAACAGATGAAGTGAGAGACCAGACAGACTTCTTGGATTTCCCAAGGGTTTTTGCTGGTAAGAAGCTAAAGCCCTTATTTTATTGGGTTAGACTGGGCTTTCCTGTCAGCTTTCCATATTTCAGTTCAGAGCAGTTTGTGGTCGAGTCTGTGATTTACTTTTGGAGTTCACTTTCTGAATATGTGTGGCTTCCTATTGAAAGCTGGGGTTAAAAAACCTCAACACTTCTTAAAATGTGGAATGCTTGCAGCTACAGCCAGCTTGGGGAATTGCTTTGAAAAGAGACAGCCCAACTGCTCTGAGCTGGGAGATGGAGTCAATCCTTGGTGTAACTCCTTGAAGTCATCGCGGGACCACTCGAGTCCAAGTTATTTAACTTTCCAGGCCAGCAAAATTTACTGCAGGACTTACAGGTTATTGCTTCGTTTGGCTGCCCCAGTCACATTAGAATTCCTAAATCTGGAAGTGGTGTCAGCTAGAGGAGGATGCTAGATTGATGAATGGAGTGGGAATTCRTAACCAGTTTTAATAGAGTGGGGGCTAATCTAATTAGATGGGTAGACAAGGCAGGAAGARCCTTTATCAGACACAGTGCTGCGTTAAAAGGAAGGGATAAACTTCTACATCACGAYGCAGGGAGTGACACCAAGCACTCGCCATCATTGCTGCAGTTACTCTGCAGATGTGGCTCGCTGGGATTTTGCAAGCTTCTTTCCAAAATGAATCTGGCTGCTTGGGTTTTTAAAGATTTTTTTTTTCTTTTGTCTGTGAAAACATGTGGTATCAACTCATAAAAGAAAAGCACAAAAACCCAACAAAAACCTCTTTACTGCATATTGCCTTTAGCAGTAAATGGTTACCAACTGTGTAAACAATGAAAAACTTTATGAAAGTCTGGGTTTTGCATATGTCTTGGTGTGGAGCATGTCTTCAGGTCTCTGAACTTTGAGTTGCATGAACTGAGACTGTATATGGGTTGAGGAAGTCCTAGTCAAACTGAAGCATTTTTGTTTTGTTACCCGAGGTCGATTTTCAGAGATTGACAACGTAACTAATGCAAACCTATTTTGTCTGAAACACTGTCCAGTGCTTTCATATTGTGTGTGACCACACTTGAGCCTTACATTTTAGTCTGAGCCATTGTTTGAAATGCATTATTATCATTATTCATAAAGACCATTATATCTTTGAAATGGCAGATAGACTGACTTTGCTTTCATCAGAACGTCCTRTTTGAGGGGACACTGGGGCTCTTAGAGCATCAGGAGATCTCTTCTCATGCCTATTCAGTCCGCAGTGCACAGTACTGGTTCTCGAGTATGTCCTACCTGCAGTGCAGAGGAAGCCAAGCCGCGCTCAGGAGCTGTGGTGAATGGTCACGTAACTTGGGAGCTCACAGTTCCCACAGGATTTTGTAGGATTTTGTGCTGGAAAACTAGTCAAGAAAAAGTAAGTATTGCAAGCATGTCTAAGCCCTTTGCTGAGCCCCCGCTAGGGAGAGGTTTGGGGAGCTGTCACCTTGCACAAYGAGTCCTTTCCTTGGGGAGGAATTTCACCTTGGGCCCAGCTGGGACCACAGAGGTCACAGAAACAAAGACCTTGTTGACACTCTTGGTTTTTTTTTCTCCATCTTACATCTTCCCAAGAGGCAGGCAAAGTTTTTTTTTTTTTTTTTTTTTTTTAACTGTAAAACATTTATTCTCATCCTATTAAAACCCTTACATTAATATTTTCTATTTTGAGTTTCCACTGATCTGAGCTCAGGCTGTTTGAAGTTGTGTAGATGCTGGTATACGTTTGGTCCTCTGCTTATATGTGCTSTTTTATAGAGGGAGTTCTGGTTACTAGGCAGACACGTTGTTTGTATTGCTTGCTAGGGATCAAAAGCCTTTTTAACACCATTTCCTCCAAATACTGCACGTGATTTAATAACTAGAGCTCAGATGGTTCTTTACTGAAGCGCTATATTCGGTGACTTACTGTATTTGAGCTTTGATGTTTTATTACTGTCTCTTAAACTGATGGCTTAGTGACTAGGAGCTTATTGACCC
>NW_020455204.1:8642237-8652327 GCF_003342845.1 Nothoprocta perdicaria | reverse complement strand
TTTTTTTTTTTTTTTTTTCCTGACACAGATTTAAATTCATCTTTTGTGAGTGATTCTTGGTGAATTTCTTGCTACAATTCATCTATTTATTTATTTATTTAATTATTTTGTAGCCTAGTGCATGCGCATGAAGCCTTCCCGTGTGCTGGGTGTAACGTGCACATTTTGGTAATGTAGCAAATTCAAGACYTTCTCCTCTGGGCTGTTTTTAGCTAAAGAGGCAGCTGGCTATGAAATGACATCAGAAAGCACAGGGAAGCCAGGAAAATGTTACACTCATGGCTAAACTGAAAAGATACACTCACAAAACTTGGTTCTGATGGGAGAAACAATCTTTCCACCTAGGAAAGCAAAGTACAAGGGAGCTKTTTCCTTTTTTATCTGCAGATTCAGTGGGGTTGCACAGCAGTGCAAGGGGCTCTGTGTACAAGGTAGCCTGAGCAGAGCTKTTCCTTTCTCCTGGCTGTGAATGCTGCCTAGGAAGATATGAAGGCAGATGCCATCCCAGAAGGACATGCTTGCTTAAAATTTAAGCTTTGTGATGTTTTCCTTTAAGCCCCGAGCCCTTCATTTCACACTGATTAAGCTCAAGTTTAGCTGCTCTTTGAAGAAGCTGGCTGATAAAGGTCCTTRACATTGGATTTCTTACATGTTTGGAGGTCTGCTGCTTACTTTGGTCCAAAGGTTTAGTTACTGCAGAGTGAAGGCAGATCAAGTTAAGTGGCTAATAAGTAATTGCTAAGATGAAATATTGTTAAATATATACTGATATGTATTTATTAGTAATCTGTGATAACATCTAATTGTTGCCAAAATCCTCCCTGTGGTTTATACAAACGGGAAATTTTATGCTAGATTTCCTTTCTCTTTGGTAGTCACTCTTCTCCTTTTGGTGCTTTTGCATTGACCTGCCTCATACTATATTCTGTGGGATGGCTGGATGTTTATTTTTGAGACTGATTATGCTTGTAAATGAATCTGTTCACATGCTTGTGATCTGTTCACATCACTGCTTGCTAAGAGTGCATGCGAGAGCTAGAAGTGTGAGATGGGATGAAGAGCCCTTGCTTGGACAAAGTAAGCCCATTTCTTCCCTTTTCTCCCTGTGCAGAGATGATGTTGAGAGGAAGTGTTGTGTGAGGAGTGATGTATATCTTTTGAACAGAAAGGTATGCCCATGAATATAGATGGACCATTGTAGATGCAGCTCTGTCTCCTAAAATCCACGGCTTTAATGAACTCTCATCGCATGTTGTGTATTGAAAAGGGAAGAGGAAATGTACGTTGCAGGCTTACTGTGTCCTTGAGGAGGGTGCTGCTTGTTTCAGTGGATTGGGAGCAAGGGCATGTGTAACTCTTATCACGTGCTGAAGGGTGTATGAGGTGTCTGCATTAAAGTTCTTGCCAGCCTTGCACTATAATTACCTTGCTGCGTGGCTCTGCCAGCATCTCGCTGAATTCTCGGTTGTCCTGCTGAGGAGAAGCTTTCCAAACCTGTTTTGGGTTCCTCCTTTCAGTCCCATTATTTTTTCCTGAGCTGCACCCAAATTACAGTGATTCTTTGGGCCTGATCCAACTATTCTGAGCGTAGTGAGAATAGGAAACAGGGACAATCATGTTATTCCCACAGCAATTTTTTCAAATGCAGATCAGATGACTCAAGTTCCTTATTTATTTATTTCAAAGCCTCTTTGGCAAGGATTTATGAGTCTTAGTATTAACAACTATTTTGCCAGGTGTCAGTAAAGATTATGCATTCCTGAAATTCTTGATGTTTTTCAGAGCTATCTGTGCAATCTGCCTCGAACTTCCAGCTGGGCCTCAAGCATGGAGTGACTTTTAGTGGTGGAAAGGTGCTTGCTGCACTCCGTGTTGTTTGGCATGTTGAAGYGGAGGAAATGGTCTGTCAGGGGACTTCCTAGTTCTTCTACTTGAAAAATGGGATGGGAGGATTCCCAATATAAATCTGCTCGCAGAAGGTGACCTCCAGTTTTGACCCTTCCTCGATCCGTGCTTGACCTTAGAAGGAAGGTCTGTTTGAACAGTAGCCCAGCCCTGGTGCAGGATATTTGGGRTCTACAGTATTTCAGAGCCCTTCTTTCTCTGTCCCAGTCAAATCGTTCGTTCAAATTTTTCATCATGTGGTCTTATTTTAAAATTCAAACAGAGCACAGAATTACCAGATTTCTTTCCCTTTGACTCCCCAAGAACTGTACACAGGCGCCATTATTTGAGCACTGGACATCTGGACTGTGTTTCCCTTTGTGACAGTCAAATCCTCCTGTAAATTTCATTTATGTGGGAGATAGAGATCCTCAAAAAATGGTAAACAAAGACCATGTTGTCCAATTACATGACTGCCTCTTTCATTTCTTTTTTTTTTTTCATTTCTTCCTTTCCCATTTCTTTAGGAATATTGAAAAGCTAGACTGATGTCACTGCATGTTCTCCATGTGCTTAACTCAGGCTTAACTGTTCAAATTCTAAGAGTTCAGAGGGCAGCTCTAGGTATATGGGACCTCTCTCGGAGTCATGCTTGAAGTTCTGCACCAGAAATCAATTCTCTGTCTTCTATGCAACCAGTTCTTCCTTGCTTTAGGCAAAGCCRGAGCACTGATTTTTGGTCATGCCCTTTGGAACCCTTAAGTCATGGGTTGTAAGTGTGACGGTTGATGGCTTTTGCTGAGAAATGGTGGCGTTTTGGTGGAATTTAAAACTGGCCAGGAAGAGAAGGCCTTCAAAGAGCAGCGATCAGCAACCCTCGGTTCAGCTAGTGAGAGATCATTCCTGCTCCATACTCTAGAGGTTCATGCTGGTCCCCTTCTTTGTATCTTTCTGTAGGCATCTTCCTAAGGTGATTCTCTATACGTAGCTCACTGTCAAGAAGTTTGCAGTCTTTCAGGCTGATTTATCACCATCTGCCTAGCCACACACAAGTGTGTTGCTTCTGAGATCTCACCCTTGTTCTTCTTTTCATTCCCAGTGCTGGCAATCATCCAGCCTCCTTGTCATGAGCCTGCCTTGTGCTTTGGTGTTCTTTCTCATCCACTCTATGCCATGGAAGTGTCCACAGGACTTTGTTTGGCATTTTATAGAAGGACAAATAGTGTCCTTGTATCACATGCTAGTTTTGACACCCAGTAATGGGACACAGTATATATTATGCTAAACCTGGGGCAGGGGGACTATTTATTTATTTTCTTTAAGGGTAGATATGAGTAATGTATCTTAATGGAGTATGCCACGCTACACACAAAGTCAAAGGGATTGCATCCAGACTTATTTAGGTCATTGACTTTATGCTGTGAATGTCCCTGTCTTTACCTAAGCTTGTCTAGCTCCATAACTGCTTTGCACATCTTGGTTCTGTTAGGGACACCTGTTTTGTGAGGCAGAACAGGAAGGTAAGAAAGAACCGAGAGACCAGAGTGCACATTCTCTGGCTTCTGTCCACAAACAACTTTTAGGAGGGATGGAAAGAGGAACAGATGGCTGAAGATGTCAAGCACCTATAACTGTCAGCTAAGTCTTTAATGGAACCCCAGAAAATAGAAATGGGAAGAGAATAGTTTCCTTTAAAGAAGGGTTATTGCTTCCTCCTGAAGAAAACCTCTCCATTTAAGGCTAATATTATTTTTGGATCATACTTCAGTCAGACCTGCAAGGCAGGTAAGAGAAGTCCTTCTTACATGTTGGAAGTATTTCTGTGCTCAATATGTGTCTGAAGAGGCTTAAATGCCAGAGTTCAGGCTGTATTCCATGKGTAGACTCCTTTGATGCCTGACATTTAAAGCTATTACTGGTTCCATGACAGGTGAGCTGTGGTGGCCAGTGATGGTTTTCATTACAAATCAAAAGAAATCGTTATGTTTGGTGCAAACCTCTGTTTAACCAGCTGGTGCATATGTTAGATGATGACTTAGTGCAGTAGTGCGAACTACTGAGAGATGCAAGATTTTCTTAGCAATCTTCAAATGGCAGAGCAGGATATTGCTGCTGTTAACTCCAGCCTCCGAGAGACACGACTGCAAAGTTGCATCATGAGCTGAACTGTGGGCTTTTGCAGCAGAGCTTTGGGATCATCTGGACTGTTTCAGCCTTTTGGTCTGTCTAAACATTGTCTGTCTAGAGTGAATACTCTAGAGGTTGCTCTCCTGGTGTTTCTCCTGTGGATGAGGGCCAAAGCCTTTGGGACTGCAGTGCCTGGGGTTATCTGATTCTATAAAGTGTAACAGTAATTTCATATGCTAAGTCATCCATAAGTTTGTTTATTTGCTGGTTAATACTGAATAGGAAGGACCTACAGAGCACTGAAGTATGCACTTCCTCAGATCTTTCTAYTGCCAATTGCTTGAAGCTCAGCCTTGTTATTTCCTGCTTCTAAAGCTGTATCTTGAGCTTCATTCTTCACACACACCATTTCTGGTTCTTTATAATAAAGCCTAAGATCAACTCACTAGATTGCCTGAAGCAATTTTTTTCCTGAACAGCCTTTCTTATAAAACTTGTATCTAAGACCTGGCAATCTGGCCTGTGTTTTCACACCGCCATCCAAATAACACTTTTGTTCTATATGGGGGTTGGTTCTTGGTATATTGACCTTCAAATACAACCAACAAAAGCTGCAGATTTCTGTTCAGAAATTACACGTGTTTGCAGCAGAAAGAAGAGGAAAATATTAAAAAAAAGAGGAATTCATTTGTAAGAAGTGGACAGAGAAGCACCGCATGAAGTCTTACTTCTATAGCAGTTGTGGGAGGAAATTTGATATATATATGGATCTGCTGTCTGCACTAAGCATAGTTTCAGAGCAAGATGATGTCTACTACAAAACAGAGACTTCAGAACATGGGATGTGCCGTCTTGGGAATCTTTTGCCAGAGAATTAAAAAATACTGAGCACAAAACAAAACTCATGAACATATAGGTGATTATCATGCAGCATTTTCCATGTTTCTTTTCCCTATATAGGCAAACTAGTGTGTTTGAGGATGAGCCAGTTTGCCTTAGTCTAGACAGACCTGCCTATATATGGAGGAGCTGTGTGGAAGAGCTGCTTATTAAGGGGTTAATGATCTGGAATTTCACACATAATGCAAAATGATTCTGCTGTATGCATTCTTGGGGAATTTTCTCAGTGATCTCAAAAGACTATTGTTTGCTGTGCTAGAATGATCCATAGACTAAACATACCCTATTCTCTTAATTGGATGGAAAATAACTCTGCTAATTTGAGAAAACTGAATAAAGCAGTTGGTGCTACATGCCAAATGACAAATCTTTTACAAGAGCTTATATGGCTTATCCTTTATATGCATCAGCAGAGTTCTAATGTAAACATGTAATACAAATGAAGTTGAGTTTTCAGGATAGAGTTCTAGTTGTGGTTCTACAGTTTTATAGTTTTCTCTGTCATTTCACAGATACTTGTATGTTTTCACAGAGACGTGTATGTGCTCTTACCTGGGGTGTGCTACTGTTTATTTTTCAAGGTAAGACACGTGTGGAAAATTGACCTTATCTAGGAGGTTGCTGGGACTGCTTGATAAGAACTTTTGTGTTTTCTTAGCAGTCCTCCAGCAGAAGCATCTCAAATGCAAAAGAGGAGAGCGTTTCCCCTACCCGTCTTACCTGTGTGGAGAAGGGAGGAGAAAAGGGAAGAGTAGGATGACCTTTTAATAGTGACTAAGTACTTGATGTAGTGAATCACAGACTTTTACCATCATACAACAATATTTTCTTTTCCTATTTTGGCAAGAGCAATTGCATTCCCTAGTGACCTACTATCAGGGATGATTAATTTAATTAGTATAGGAGACTCATAAGGATAAAAATGTGCCTCCAGCATCTCTTTTATACAGCTGGAAAGGAAATAAATATCACTGGCAGAGATTCCTAGGTAAGCATCTCAGGATTGTGGTCAAATGCCCTAATCCTTTTAGTTTTGCCCTCTGCAGTGTGAAAAGAAGGCTCATGGTGACAGATTACATTTTGCAATACTGCCTGCTAACTAAAACCTTTCCAAGGAGACAGGGTTTGCCCACTCAGCCTGAGCCCATGTGCATTGGAGCTGAGGCTTCAACATCTTTTATATTGTCCATGTCAAGTAAAAGAACAAAAGGACATTGTCAGCATGCAAATTGTGCAAAATTGGTTGCAAAATGTACAACCCAGAAGATAATTTGAGAAAGAGGGTGAGAAGATATTTCATTTTGCTTGATATTGTACGTTAGTCTGTGGCTTCTCATCTGAAAGTTTAGAGGATCTCTGGTAAGGAAGAATGTAATTTCGTCAAACAGCAGCCTTCTTGAAGCTGGAGAGCTAGTCTTAAATGAATGTGACTGCATGAATGCTGGCTTGTGTCCAGCAATATTTATTGTATCTTAGCCAACAGAAATTATATTGGTGAAAGATTAAAAAAAAARCAAAAAAAAAAGTAGGAGAGGACTGAGCACACTTTAATTCATATATACTGTCTTTAAATGTATGGAATTAGGGATTTTTGTTTACTTTTTTTTCAAAATCAACAGAATAGTGAGATTTCAGGAATGCAGACAATTAAATTGTAGATATTTGTGTTTCTACGGTCTARATTAAACAGAAGTGCACATGGACGGTTTCTGAAGTATAAGTGAAAAGAGGAAGACGGGAAAAGGCCTGCTTTCATGGTTGCTCTAAACTACTTTTGACCAAAGTTTTCATGTGCAAAACATGGATCTGGGGATGTGACTGTTAAACGTGTTTTTGTTCCCATTTGTACTGTTACATAGAGAGCAAAATTGCTTCCTGCTAYGCTGCCACATTTCTTTACTAGAACAAGCAGTGGCCCATTTAAATATACATGTTAAGCACTTCTTGTCCTCCCCCTCCCCCAAATTATTCATAATTTAGTCATAATAGATTGCAAGTTATGGCCTTGAAYGGAGCATCATGTAGTCACCAGAATTTTCTGCTGAATCTACTATGATTAGAGAAATTGAGAGAGAAGTACAAATTACATGAATTGCATAAGGTAAGAGGGTCAGGTTGCTTTCCTTTCCTCTTGCAGAAGAGAAGAGGCATGGCCCGTGAGAAAGGTTCCCTGGAGCCCATGAGGAAGGTTCCTCAGGGCCCATGAGGGGGGTTCGGCCCATGAGGAGGGTTCTCCAGGGCCCATGGTGGAGCAGGAGGAGCCAGGCTTCCCCACGCACACAGTAGGGAGCAGCTCCGGAATAGAAGTGGATTTTTAAAATGAGAGTCAATAGTCTGCGTGCGATGTTGTCCCAGGAAACTGTTACTGACTCTCATGTGACACGTGAACTYGCGTGGATTCGCAGGTTGCAGTGGTCTGCCCCTGCTCCGTGTACCCCCAGCCATCTCCTTCAGTAAATGAGGTCTCAAAGCCACTTATAGGCAGTGCAGTGGTATTCTGTGCAAAAGGCAATYTGAGAGACTTCTGCATCCATATAACTGCCTATGTGTTTTTTTAGACTGATGAGAACTGCGACATAAATATGTCAGAGCTGTCCGCGATCGCACTGGAGCCTCACTTAGTGTTATACGAAAATCTGAGGTAGCTAAAGATAATCATTTCTGAAATGAAGTGCAAGTGCCCTGCCTTGGAATCACAAAGGGAAGAACAACTGCTATTGCAGATGGGTTTCCCTTGTAGCCATTAATCTTAATATATTAGATCTTTAGTGAGTGTGATTGAAACTAAACTTCAAAAATTTTGAGTTTGCAATTTATGATTTGACTTGGAGTCAATGGTGCTCCAGAGGGTTGTCCTTTAAGGGCCTTTCAGCCATCAGCTTTTTCTGGTAGAGCCTTTGAATGAAGTGAATGGCCAGCTGGGATAGCAAGAGTAGTATTTTCATTATTGCAGAAGAGGAAACGCTGCATTTTCTAATTCCTTAGGAGGACATTTAATTTGGAAGGTACTGTGCAAGCTGCCGTTACACCTCTCTTGCTCCAGCTTGCTGTATTTTGAATGGCAGATTAACCAGAATATTTTCTGTGCTCAAGTTCACTAGGCTAAGAAAGATGCTTTGGTCAACTCTGAATTGGAGTAAATATTTACTCAGTGAAACCCTTTAGAGCTTGCTGAAGAACCGAGAAGTGCTCCGACAGAAAGGGGGAATTGATATAAGAGGACAGAGCGAGGAATATGTGAGATCGTTGAGCTGATCACTGTGGCCTCATGGATTTGGGAAGGGGAGAAAAGCTCGTGCCCATGGAGGGTAACGGAGACAGCAAATGCCAAGGGGCCCGTGCAGTGTGTGTGACACGGCCTGTGCGCTCGGGGCCTCTCCACCTCTTGGCTGTGTGACCAGGGGGAGTCGCAGGAACCAGGGAGTTTCTTTGGAACTCTGGATGRTTTCCTCATAACAAGATGAGCGCTGTGTCCTATGTAGGTAAAGAAATCTTAGTAGAGGAAGGTTTTTATTTATTTATTTATTTGAATGGTAGTAGAGAGCTTATGGATAAATTCCCAGTTTTCACAAGTTACTTATTTTCAATGAGGAGCTKATTTCAGGAGGTTCTACACCTGCTGTTACATAACCATTTGTCTAAAATCCTTGTCTTCGTTTCTGCGTGTGTCCTGCTTAACAGTGGTGAAGCATATTTTTTTATTATGAAGGGTGTCTCCATCACTGATACTTAAGTGCTTATGCCTGCAAATTGGGTGGCCTGATTTGTGTGAAATATCTGCATCATGTGAGAGATCGGTCTACAAAAATAATTGCATTTTGAAGACAGGAGAGAGGTGCATTGTTTTACAAAGCAATATGCTGGATAAATGACTAGCTCCAGAATACATCCAAAACAGTCTCTGTGCAAGAAGAGATTGAAGATCCCAGTTCAGTTATTAGTTATTGACTAACAACTCAGCCCAGTTCAGCTGTTAGTCTTGTCAGTGCATCTGATATACCGAGTTTTCTTAATCTAAGCTCCTGGCTGAGCTGCACAGTGGGTCCAGCTCATGTATGGATGGGATGATACCTTCTTCTGTCCAGGCCCTTGGTCATATGAGTAAYTGGGGTTATTGAATCCCCACTTTTACTCATGAGCCTGCTTCACATGAGCTTTTTTGTGTGCAGTTCTGGGCTCCTCAGTATAAGAGGGAYGTGGAGCTCCTAGAGAGGGTCCAGGGGAGAACGACAAAGATGATTAAGRGAATGGAACATCTCTCRTATGAGGGGAGACTGAGTGAGTTGGCCTTTTATCTTGGAGAAGAGAAAGCTGAGAGGGGATCTGATTAACATGTATAGGTTCATGAAGGGAGAAGGTAGGGAGGAAGGAGCCAAGCTCTTCTCAGTGGTGACCAGTGACAGGACAAGGGGAAATGGACATAAGTTGAAACACAGGAGGTTCCATCTCCATGTGAGGAGGAACTTTTCTGTGAGGGTGACAGAGCCCTGGAACGGGCTGCCCAGGGGGGTTGGGGAGTCTCCTTCTCTGGAGGTCTTCAAACCCTGTGCCCTGTGCTCTGGGTGTCCCTGCTGGAGCAGGGGCGTTGGACTAGATGATCTCTAGAGGTCCCTTCCAACCTTGAACATTCTGTGGTTCTGATCCCACTTTGGGGAATGGCCTGTGCGGAGCAGGGGTGTGCTTGGTGTGGCTTCRTGTCGCTCTGAAGCTGCTCAGCTGCATATTTCTGAACCGCAGCCATGAAAGGGTTTCATTCTTTACCCTCTGTCCCAGTAGATAAAAAGACTCAATCTTGAGCCCAGTAAGAAATGTAGAAAATATTGCATAACTGCAGGAAGCATTGTTTAACTGGGAGTTTCATGGAGATGTGTGTTTAACAAGCCTGACCTTTGGTTTGTTTTTGTTTCTGGGCTTTTGCCTTGAGAAGAGTTAGATATTTGAAACCTATTAGCTTCTCCTCAATGATAAGTTAAACTTTTGAACAAAATTTTGAGCTGAAGCTTTGGCATCTGCTTATTAAATTGAAAAAATATTAAAAAATTCCTAGCAAACCTCAGATAGTTAGATGAGAAATACAAGAAAAAAAGGAGTGACAAGAGAAAAAGGGAAGGGAAGGGAAAAGGAAAGGGAAAGGGGGAAGGGAAGGGAAGGGAAGGGAAGGGAAGGGAAGGGAAGGGAA
>NW_020455204.1:8631590-8641594 GCF_003342845.1 Nothoprocta perdicaria | reverse complement strand
CTCTTTTTCTCTTTTCTTTCTATTTTTTTTTTTGAAGTAATTACAAAGAGACTTGTTAGAATCTTATTCTGTGACCTGTGACAATATCAAATTTTTTTTTTACTCTGAAAGGTACCACACCTGAGGCTGTTTTTAGGCAGTGATCTCCCATTGTTAGGGAGAGTTTGAGCAGATTCAATTTGTGCAGAATTCCTGAAAATCTGAATTTAATTCTGGCTTCTAATGTTGGGAAAAATATCTTAATGGTGTTTGTTTATGCTAGAACTACAGCCAGCTCACACCTTGTTTTCCTTGCTAAATGTCTTCCCAGGGCTGATGATTTCGTTTGTTCTGAATGTGAGACATGTAAGTGTTGGTCCCTGGGAGGCTGCTCTGCAAATCTGCAAACTGATAAAACCTGTAAAGTGTGTTAGGTGGAGTGATCACCTGATTTGCTAAATTGCTGGACATGTTTGGCAGATGAATGCAAATCTACTATAGAGAATTCAAATTTTTGTTCTGCACTGTTTATGCAGTTGGATGTAGGACTTGGTATTCATATTTTTTTGTGTATGAGGCCATCAAGAAATTGTGTAGGATATAGCAATGACATGGAGAAAAACAGCTGTTTATATTAAAACGGATACAATCAGGAAAACCTTTGCTGATTTTTCCCATCTGTTGATTTTTCTCAACACTCCTCTTACTACAAGGAGAAGGAGCAAAATACTTTGTTTATTTTAGGGCACTTAAAGAAAAAGCAAATCTCAACCATCTTGTGTGGGAACTACTAGTTGTGTAGAGAGTAGCACCTTTCTTAACTCTCCTTCAGAAGCGGTCTGTAAACAGCCGATATGACTAAGACAAAGTTAGGTCCCCTGAATGCTTTTATCAAGAACTAAATAGCTTAGTTCTCAGTAATTTTAATAGGAGCTGGAATGTTTATTATGACTTTGGGAATAGCTATTGTCCACCTGAAGGAAAATGAGTGAGTAACCAAACTGGAAGCCCAGGAGGGTTTTAGCTACAACATTAGTTTACATTCTTGAGTGGAAATACTTGTTTTCTATTACTTGTGTCAAAAAGCTGAGTAAACCAGAGTAAATGTGCAGTTGTAATATCAAGGGCAACATGATCAAAATGATACCTGGTGTATGGGTGAAAATGGCAAATCATAGACGTTTGAAAATATTCACTGCAGTCAGTTAAGATACAGAGATCATGAGATAGGATTAATAATTGAGATAAACATATGTGTTTTCTCTTTTTAAGGTTTCTTTTTAGCTGTTTAAGTTTGTTGATAGAAGATTTATAAGATATTTTAAAGAAACAGTTGATGCTATTGCAGCTTTGTCACATCCACACAGAATTCACATAAGCTCTCACCATAATCTCAGCTCTCTTATGCGTTGTTTTTGTTATTTTTCTTCTCTCATTTTCCACGTGTGTTTCACTCCATAAGGATCCCTCACAAGAGTGATAAGAACCGTGTGAGGATGTGGTTTGTTAGCTTTTGTGGACAAGTCTTCAGAAAAAAACCTTGCCTTTCATCTTAGCAAGCACCTCCATTCAGCTTGCTCAACTTTGCGAAGGGATCTCGCAAGGTTTTACGGAAGAACCAAATGGCAGATTTGAGCATCTAGATATAATGGCTTGCTTTGGCTTGCGACGTTTGCCAAAGATATCACCATCTGGTGGTAAGATAGCAAAGGCCAGCATATTTTTCACTTAATTTGGCTGTTTGATATCATTTTTTAATTTTGGCTTTAGGCAGGGCCATTGCATCGTCCGCTCCTCCCACGTGAAGCAGGAATGATCGTTGTCATCTGGAGGCCCTGTTACAAGAATGCCACGAAAATATGAAAACACATACTCATTTATTCTGAAGTTTGTCTCTAAAGAATCCTGCTTCAATTCCTCTAAAAACTGGCCAAAATCAGTTTTATCATACTAAATTAAAGTGGGAAGAGGAGGGTGCATATGGCATAACTGAATCATGGCAGGATGTGGCTTTGCAGACTAGCTTGGGAAGCAGCAGTGCAGGGTGTGCTCAATAGCATTCAAAACAGGCTTCGGCTCTCCAAAAGCTCATTTTTATTTGCTGTCTGGTTTAAATTTTAAACCTTGCTACGCAAAAACAAACTTTTAGAGAAATATATCTGGTTTTAAATCAGTAACCAAATACCACAAAATTTCTTACTTTTATTAGTTTTGGAGAAAAATCCAGTGTTTACTGGCTTGCAGTTGAGATGTAAAGTGTACAAAAATATTAGTATTTTTTTCTGATGTTGAATCTGTTTCTTTTTTGTAGAATAAGAGAAAGCCAATTTTGTTCCATTATATAATGATTCTTTAGATAAGCACTAAAAAGACAGAATTAACTCTTTTAAATGTAGCTTAACCCGAAAAATTTGTTTTAAGGCCAGTGCCGTCTGGTGGTGCATGATATCAGGACATCAACGTGAAACCAAAGCAATTAAGATGAAGGTGGTAAAGCTCTGCACAAGTGAGCTCCATTCGTGGGTATCTAGCATTGGTCTGAACATGGGTTCAGCTGTTTTCAGACACTGCAGCTGTGCTTTTCTCTATTATCCTCCATCAAAAGGACTTATGTGTAGCTCCTCATGGGTAAAGTACTTGCCTGCAACTTCTTGTTTACCCTTATGTTTCTTCCCTTATCTCCACTCTGCTCAAACTTTGTGAAATGGAGAAAATCCATGCATAGACTTTTGGAGCAGCTGGAATGGATATGCATGAAATATATATGTTACAATTCTGTCGAATCAAGGGAAGGGGAGAATGAGGTCACCTTGCACCACCTGCTCTCCTGGTCCTTCTGCCCCATTTGCACCTTTCCAACATTGCCCCTTCCATCTACTACATGTGAGGCAGCAGGATGGTTAACCCCRACTCTCTTAACATCCCTTTATTAAATTCCTGTGTATAGGCCCTTATCCCAATAGACATCTGAAACTGCTAGTGTTGTGTGATTGAGTAAAAGCATCTTTTATTACYGAGGGGTAAAGCAGCCCTAATATTTTAAAATGTAAAGAGTGATGGGCATAAGCAACTATCACTTCAAGCTAATTGAGAAAAAGACTCCAGTAGTTCCTTAAAGCGCATAGTCACAGTGCTGAGCACACAAAATGCTCCAGATGTGCTGGACACAGAGTTATTTGGCCAACCTTTGCAATGGATGGTAAAAACAGATGGTTGGAGAGTGTGCTGGCATTCCTGTTTCGGCTAAAAACGGCCAGCTCATACACTGATACCTCATGCCTCTCGTCATGTACCAAAACAGGAATGGTAAGATAGGTACTAGAAGAAASATTAGCTTTAAGACAGATTAACTGGCATTGCTAAATGAGGTGGTGCCTGGGAGCGTGTCCACAGGTCAGCCTTGGCAAAACAWCGCTGGTTTTCCAGTGGCCTCTCCAGCTCCCTCTAAACCTTTTCATACTCTGCAGGAGGAAGCTCAGTGGTGGAGTGAGAAGTTAGGAAGCATATTCAGAGACTGGATCGATCAGGAGAAACTATCCAAGTTTCAATGAGGTGCCAGCTGGGTGTTTTGTAGCAAGTAAATCTGTGCTGGTTGTGTTTTCTTGGGACTCTGGAAAGTCTTAAATACTTGCCCTTAATTTCACATGACAGGCTGCTATGAGGCAGCATTTGCTGGCAGCTTGCAGTAGGTTTTTGTGTATTCCAGGCTAAGTTTGGCAATATTTAGAAAGAGGGGTTTGGAATTTGCACCTATTTAAGGGAGCTGATTACAAGAACAATTATTACTTTTAGCCGGGGAGAGAGCAGCTTTGAGTTCTTCCAGAATTTTGGCTTTTGAATCATCATAGGAGCTATTATAGATTTCAGGATGACTTTGGAACACTAGCAGATAGGCAGAATTGAAAAAACAATATAAGCATGTGAATTCAGCAACAAAACTCCCGCTGTCATGCAAATACCTTTCTCATAATAAAGAACAAGGGAGGAGAAGCCTGATTTCCTATAAGTGAACGCCTTCTTGAAAGAATGTTTTGCAGTGTTGTCCAAAAACTGTTGGCTGATTTACAGAATATCTGTATTATTTGAATGTGCAGTGGTGTTGGTTTTCTTTTTATGTTTCTTGAATATTGTTTATAATGTTGCTTGTAGATAAGCCAGGTATTCTTGTCCTGACAGGAGAGAGAGGTTGTTAATCATTTTAACCTCATATGAGCTTTTCTGGCTCATTTTCCTGTTTGTAAAACAGTGGTGCTCTTCCACCCACGGAAAAACAATATTACTGAGGAGTGCCACATGACATTACCAGCACCTCATGCATTTTTTATACAACTGGGGGAAGTTGCTGCTGATATTATTTTTCTTTCAATTTTATTTGCTGCTTGAATAATATCTTTTGACTGTTATATTTAAAAACATTTAATTAACTTATTTAGTAAAGCATGGCCATTTTATTTCTCTTTCTATATAAATTTAATAATTGTTTTGCATATCTAGATTTTATATGAATTTTAGTTTAAAATTCAGAGAAGGTTGTTCACTGTATATGAATGTCAGGAAGTGCATGGAAAAACCAAGGCACTGATGAGGAACTTTGACCAGTTCAACTTCTTCCTCTCATTCTGGAAGGTGACACATGGGAATTAACCAACTAGGTCTAAAAGTGTTTTGCTTGCCAGGACTGGTAGTTTAAAGATACTTTGTCTTGCTAATGGCTTATGTTTCATGCAGCCTTGGAGTTGCCCTGCTGGCCTGGGCGCCATGTGGGGAAAGTATGAAAATGTTGGTGGGATCAGACTGCATTTCTAATGGGGGGAGCCGTCGGCTCAAAAGATTTTTTGGAATTGTAGAAATGCGGTCAGTGCTTTGAAACTTGCAGCTCTCATTGTTTAGATTGGAAATGTTAAGCATGTTCTTAATATGCTCCTTTTCCACTATTAAAGCATTACAGTGAAATAATTGCATTCCTTTCAATCCATTTAAGACTTTACATGGTTTCCACTAGCAGTAGAAATAAAAGTAAAAACAATTATTTTTATTATGATTATTTTTTCTTCAGGAATTTGCATACTACAGGGCTTAACTGACCAATTTTGTTACCGGCAAGCTCTTCCATTCCTCTCCCCATACCAGGCGCTTGATCCCATTCCTTCCCGCTGCCGTTCCGCATGGCGCTGAGCGGGGAGGAGAAGCAGGGCCTGCCTGTGTGCAGGAGAGGCTGCTCCGTTGGTCTCTGCCTTGCTCCTCGGGAGTCCGGGCTCACGGAGGCAGCAGGTGTCGTGGCAATAGGGAAGAGCTGTGTTTGTTTGTGCTGCAAGCCCCATCAATCCTCCTTCCCTTTCCTCTCCCCRCTCCGAGGTCCTGCAAACAAAACCTCCCTGTATCCGCAGCAGCAGGGGAGAAAACAGTCTCCCTCCATGACATTGCTGTTGCCTGCCTCACGGGCGACCTTGTAAGTAGATCTTGGTTTCGTGCTCTGGGTCTGTAAGTGGTGCATTTATCATTGCAGACTGATTTATGAACTCCTTTTAGCAGAAAACCCATATCTACATGGAGCTGCCCATATCTACACCCAGCTGCACAGGAGGCAGGGAAGATGCTGCTCCTTATGCCCTGCAAGGGGGCTGGCTCCTGTGGGAACCTGCTGAAAGGGAGCCCTATGTGTTCCTCAGGTGGGGAAGAGTGTAATTTGGGGCAGAAGAGGTAAAAAGGTTTCACAAGAGTTAAAAAAAGAATTGACAGATTTTTTTTTTTCTTTTCTCTGGGGTGAAAGCTGCTCTTGGAAGTACCTTTTAAATCTTACAAGAATGCTTTTTTTTTCTTTAAAGGCAGTGAAATCTACTGCTGAATCATGTCTACTCTGGAAGAAGCGTTCTTGAAAATGTAGCTGACTCCAACTATTCTTACATGTTTCCCTTGTCTGGAGCATCAGTGCAAGCCACCATCTCCTCCTGAGGGGCTGTCACCTCTCCTTCAGGGTCTGGGACACCCAAGGCATGGAGCATAAAGGGGTGCTCAGGAAACCTGCTCTTGAGCCTCCGTTGTTGCTGGTGCTTGCAGGAGCATCCCTACCATTCCTGTGCTTATCTGCAGGTGCTGGAGTGGAGGTGGCATTTGCAGTGCCAGCCTTGCGGCTGTGGCCTCTCCCTGTCCCTCTCACTAGTCCAGGGAACCTGATTTAGGCCGAGTTTTAGTTACTGCAGAGTTGTTTAAGGTTTCACTGAGCCAACAGGTCTTTTCTGTGGGTCTTTTCCCTCAGGAATTACGGAAGGCTTGGTGTAAGCTCTGCCAGGGCCCTGGCACTAAGGCCTCAAAGGCATYGGAGGCCTCAAAGGCCTTGCCCAGACTCGTGTGGGACTCACAGCCCTGACCCTGGGCCCAGGAGCTCCTGTTAAGCTCATCAGGACGCCCAGGATGGTGTCCCATGGTCCAGGACACGTCCGTGCTGGGCCTGCCCTGGCTCCCACTCACTGCCCATGAGGAGCAGTGGGTCAGGCTGTGCCCCCGTATCCCTGTGGAAATGGCCCCAGTCTTGCGTGGTGCCCAGCTGGTGCTGAGGAGCTGTCTGAGCTGGGAAAGCGTTCACATAGATGACACCGAAAGTGCTTTTCCTGAGCTCCATCTCCATGGAGGCARGAACAAAACCATACCTGGCTTCAAATAAAGCCACCTCCAAGAGGTTGTTAATGAAGACCTCTAACATGTCTGACCTTAAATTAAGGTTACCTTGCTTTCTTCAGGACTGTGGGTTTTTTGTTTTTGTTTTTTTCAGAATTCCATGGTTTTTTAAAATGTGTTTTTATTCCTATGCAGAAGTGGGTAGTTGTGCAGTTTTGTTTGCAAGTGACTGCAAAGCTATGGCATGCAGTTTTGCTCCTACTGGAGGATGTGCCAAGTGATGATCCAGAGTGTGGAAGGAGCGTCCAAGGAGCTGAAATATTGCTTTCATAAGTGTTATTTTTCCTCTTCCACTTTTTTTTTTCCTCTCTCCCTTTTATTTGAAAGGAGCAAAGCTCTGYAGAGTTACTTTGGCAGCAGAAAGAAATATGCTTTTTCACTGTGTCTCTGCATAAAGCAACATGTTTCCCMTATACATTTCCTTAGCTCTGATTGTGCTGGGCTTGCAGGCCCAGAGAAGCAGGTCTTAAATTGACTTGCTGAGTTACAGTCCTATATAGATATATATTTAAATTGTGCAGACTGTAAATGGGACATTTTGCATACGGTCCTGTCTTTACGTGACTTGATGATATTAAACCTAAAAGTTTCAAGGTAGACCGGTGCCTAGTGATGCTCATCGGTGGCATTTCAGAGGCTCCACTGAGTTCTAAAGACATTAAGAGTCATATTTAACGGTTGGTTAAATTCAGTAATAGCTTGCTTAGGTGAACACCTGATTTCTTGAAAAAATGAAGGTGGTATCTCCTGGCAGACATTCTTCACTGCCAAAGCTTAGTGCTGCCTGAGCTTTGGGAGTCTCCCTGGAGTATCCACTGGCAGTGGTTAATGGCAAGCTGAAGTGTTCCCGGTGTTGGGCCTCCATAACTTGCAGCTTCTTGCATACTTGCGCTCCTGTCTCAGTCCAGCTTCAAATGTGTCGTGCATTTTTGAAGTTGACTGCCAAGATGCACATGCCTGGCATGAAGCAATGCACATACCTGTCCAAGAAGAAGTAGTGAAGTGATCTAGTAAAACACAGATCTTACACAGTGATCAACTAAAATGGGTTAGAGCAGCGTGAAGTGGTAGTTAACAAATGTTAACTGCAGCAACCTCCTCATCTGCTGCAGAGCTGCTCATCTCTTCTTTGCTTCGAGAGTGAGACAAGACGTTGGGCGCAACAAGGAGTCTGCTCCTTGAGTTTTGTTTCRCCTCTGCAGCTGTAATTAGCTGACAGAGCTTTAATCATTCCTGATTCAGGACTGTCTAAACTTTATGAGGCGGGAGGAGAGAAAATCAGGTGTTCTGAAAGTCAGCAGATTTTTCAGTTTCCACATGTAAATGATGTAGTGTAGCCTAGGTTTTGGAGGATCAGTCTTCACATAGTCAAAGAATCCTCTCCTATGGGATATTGCAACAAGAAAAAGGAGTTAAAAGACAAAACCGATCACTTTAATTCTTAAAAAGAAAAAAAGAAAAAGAAAAAAAAAAGGCCAGAATCCTGATTTTGTGTTTTGTTTGATAGTCACCAGTGCCACCTGAGGCAAAGGAAAATTTTCTCCTGGCATCTGAAGCTTTCCCAAAATCATTGGAGACCAACGTGCTGGGCTCACACTCCTCTGAGCACAGCAACCAGAGCCTGGGTGATCTCTCCTGCCAGCACTAGATGAAATGGGGGCCTCAGATGAGAGAGGTCCCTTCTGTGCTCCTGTCTGCTGGTTTGTTTTTCTTGTTTGTTCTGTGCTGTGCAGGTTAATCTTGGCCTCTGCCCCTTCTCACTTCTACACGGAAAAGAGTATTGGACCAAAGAACATAGCATTATAGTAAGAAGTTGCTTCAGTCAAACAAAAATTACATTCCTAAAATTATGCGTCATTCCTCCTCACTCACCCAATTTGGAGTGGAGGATAATGTTCGTCTGGTAGATCAGTGGCAAGAGCTTGCAAACCCCTTCTCTTTTCAGCTTGCTTTAAAACTAACAAGTGATGAATCTCAGAGCACAGGAAATAAATTTTTCTCATAGACGCTTTATATTTTCTTTCCATCCTTTATTTATTTATTTGTTATAAATATATAAATATATAAATATATAAATATATATTTGTTATTTATTTGTGATATATATTTATTTATTATCAACAATAAAAGGAATTCTAGACTGAATCACTGTTTGAAGCCAGGTATTTTAAGGTGTTCTGTCATATCTATCATCTGGTTTCCAAATCTGATAATACTGCTTGAAGTACAGATAACAACCTGCTTACCTGTAAAACAGTGATACAACAGCAATTATGAGGATTACCTCAATTTGTAGAGGATTACCTGCTGATGGGTGAAGCTTTCAGGAATTGCTCTGGGGCCAAGCAAGTCAAAGGGAAGTTGCTTTTAAGTCCTTTGGTTCTGCCTTTTGCTCCTCCTACCCCTAGACTATTCTTTAACCTTTAATGATATGGTTTTGTCCCCCGCCCTTAGTGGAAGGTGATAAGTTTGGCTGTGCCCCTGGCAAATGGGTCCCTACAAGGAGAATTCAGGCGGGCAAGGCGAAAGGAACCTGCCTGACTCCATCACAGCAGTTTCCCGCTCCTCAGCAGCTTGCCAGCCAGCTGGGATCGCGCTCCAGATGTCCTGGCAGAAATGCGTGCGGCTCTCTGAGATCATAAATCCAAACAATGTATGGGAACGTTGTGTGCATATGATACTGCTGTTATATTTTAGTGTGGAAAGCTCTGGTGACGGGCAGGATTAGTAAGGCCAAAACCTCCCCATGTTTAGCTTTAAAGTCTTAAGGAGGTAATAGAGCTGCTGATGGAGGGGTAGGTAAATGGGGAGAGCAGGACAGCCCTGCCTGTGCTGCAGCAGCAGCCTGGTTTTTCCTGCACTTGTCTTCTCTCGTCTTGGTCTGGACATTCAGCACACAGAATTGTAGTGCAAATTACTTCTCTCTGACGGCATATTCCAAAACTTTGATGCTGCCAGAGACAAAGCCTACACTCAAGTGGATCTGCCTGGTGTACGGAATAGTTCTGCTCTGTAGCAGCCCAGAGGCGGCTTGGGATCTGTCCTGAGTGTCAGTGAGCTCCATGGCCTCCACTTGGGAAGTTCTTGTGTGGTAGGAAGAGCAGAGATGGGGTTTGCCTCTGGTKCAGGTAACTTGGTCTTCTTCCTATATTTCTTCTGTCATTTTTCATAAGTGCAGTGCCAGCTGAGCCTCTTCCTTTAGGGTACACATGAGATGTCAATCTGCGTGCTCATTCATAGAATTATTTGCTCACTAAAATAGCTGTAAAGGATCTGAAGAAAGTCAGCTCCTCTCCTCTCCTCTCCTCTCCTCTCCTCTCCTCTCCTCTCCTCTCCTCTCCTCTCCTCTC
>NW_020455204.1:8622755-8631420 GCF_003342845.1 Nothoprocta perdicaria | reverse complement strand
TCCATAGCAAAGCAATCCTTCCTTTAGTGAGAACCTACAGCTTGGTCCACCAAAAGCACTCGGGGTGGGTTTGGTGCTGGTCGGTGTCATTCTCACGTGCTGTGTGTTGACACCAGGGTATTACTCTTCCAAGCTGACTGAGAACATGGTGGAGGCAGAAGGGAGTATTAAAGGGAACAGAAAATAATATGCTATTGCATAGTTTATTCTGTTGTTGCTAGAAAAAAAATAGGGTTCCTGTGAAGAAAGAATAGGTAAGCTCCCTGACATTTTAAAGAATGGAAGGGTGAAAGAGCAAGAAGAAAAGGAAACACAAGAGGACTTCAGCATGGCTAGTTAGCTTTTCCAATTGCAATTAAACTTGTGTAATCAAAAAGTGAAAGTTCTAAAAATAAATTACTCTTAAGTGTTTTGTTTGCAAATGAATATTGCTACCCAAGTGTGAAATCTCTGCCTTTCCTCCCATGCATTCCTCAAAAGTTCAAGCTCAATAATGCCGAGTTTCGCCTTGGTTCTGAGCTGGCCGCATGAGTCATCCTGAGCCTCTGCTATTTTTGTCCTTGATTATAGAAATTCACACCAGAGAAATATAAGCTGCTCATCTTTTTATTCATTTAATCGTATGTTGCCCCAGTGCTGGGCTGCATTGCAGAGCTTTGTACAGAGCCCTTGTCATCACTGAGCTGCTCTGGAAGAGAGGCACGGCCAGGTGTGGTGGGATATATGGGCTATATTACACGAAAACAGAATTTAATTATGCATATGCACATTGGTARCCCAAGTGTAATTTTGGAAAGGGGGAAGTAGGAATCTGTTACTTTTGGAGAGGCCTGAGCTTGGTGGCCTAACAACAAGGCACGCATCTTTGTGCCTTGGGTGGCCTCCTGCTTATATGATCGGGTGCTTTTTGGGTACATCCCTGTGATTACTACAGTCTAAGCCTTACTTTCACATCTCCCTGAAGTAAAAGCAGTATTTTTTTCTGGTTAGGTATAAATGTGGGATTTTATGTTTGATTTTTTTTTTGAGTAAAAAATCATATGGATGGAATTAATTGTCCAAAATTGAAAAACTGAATCCATACTMAATGGATTCAATTTTGTGTATTGAACGCAAGTTTTTGAAATCTTTATTTCTGCCTGTCTTTGCTGCCATGCTTCACAAGCTCTCCAAAAGGTATAACGACTAATAAAGACCTGTCCCTGCTGAGATCTGTTTCTTTGGTTCACTGCTTTACGTGCTACTTTCGAGCRTGCACATGAAAAATAAAGCTAACTCTTTTCAAAGCTTTGTCCCTGATGAGACAGTGTTTATTCAACTTTTATGTCTTGCAGTCCGAGATAAATGTCACCAATGGACACCTGTGTCCTGCACCACAGCACCTGTGGCTGCTCCAGATTTGCCACCTTTTCTTTCTCGTGCCTTTAAGCAGTTTTGACACAAGCGCCTTTGCAAGCCCCATGCGATGCATCTCGTGAAGCATCAGCAGCAACCCGAAACGCAAGGAAAACAATGGGAGCTGAAAATAGAGTTGTGTAATATGGCCCTGGTTAGTGGCTGGACGACAGCCATGCTCGGTGACATAAATTTAATGGCATGTGTCACTGCGGAGAACAAAGGAGTTAATCAGCAACAACATTGTGTGTAAGAAATGTTGCTGTGTGTAAGTATGTATTAAAGTCCTTGCCATAAGCTTGTGATAGAGGGCCAGAGCGCTGCGGTTTAGTCTGCTAATGCTCCTTTCAGAAAAACTTTATTATTCCTTTTAGGCTTAGTTCTCTGCGTTGTTAAGTGGTAGTGGAAACGGAGGAACAGGTCCGGCCCTGAAATAATCGCCCGGTTGGAGACGCAGCTTTTTTACAGAAGAGAAAACATCATCCAGATGATGAATAAAAACAATTCCTCCTCATGCRGATGAAGCATCACAAATAAATTATACTGGGCTGAGCTTCTGTTCTCTATTTTTAAATTTCTGTATGTTATGGAAAAAAAAAACAGGCTTCCCTCTCATTAGAGAAGTGCTTTTTACTTCTGTTTTGCCTTTAAGATGTCTTGCACCAGAGAGAATTACAACGTAGTGACACTAGAGCAAGAAATGGGTATGTATATCGATAGGTACAGGCACCGGCTTTGTRCAGTGCTGCCCAGAAGAGCTGGTCCCCGCCTGTGACAAGGGGCCGACGGTGTTTGCAGCCAGATGCAGTTGTGTCTCGGAAGCCTGTCAGATATGGTGGGCCGGAGAGGGCTCTGCAAGGAAGGGCAGCACTCAATGTTCTGCCAGCAAACAGCTTCAGCCGCTGGGAGAGTCTTGTTGTCCTTTGAGGGAGCAGGGCATAGCCCACCTTCTGTCCCAACAGATTAAGATTAGAGATCTTTTCCTACTGRCAAATAGCACCTTTGAGGGCAGCACAACACATCATTCTGCTTTCTACATTTGTGAGATGTGTGGTTGTCAATATATGTATCCTTGAAGCARCTATAAGGATACAGAAGGAAGGTTAAAGTTATACACAGGTCCTACCCGCTTGCAGGGAGAAATTCCTTCATGTTGAGGATCAGTATGTTTATGGTCAAGAACTGGATTAGGTTTTAGGATTTGTATTTGCACTTGAATTCAATAAAAAGAATGTTATTATCTAAGACTGTATAGAGCTCTAAGTGGCATTTGTAAAGCTAGTGCTGTCATTAATCCTGTGGGAAAGCACCCAACTTGTCCTGTCTTTGTGACAGGAACCTGAGAGGGGAAGAGTCCAAGTGCAACAGCAAGTAGGAAACAGGTCCGTAAGGACAGCTGTGTCCCCAAGTCACTGCTCTCAGTGGTGGAGCAGCACCCAGAGCAAGGGTCTTGCTCAAGGACTGGATCTGAGCCATGAGGTCTTGGTGCGCCTCTGGTAAATATTTTGGCCAGTTGAGGAGAAGACCTCCTGGAGCGCAGTTAAAATCTGGGCSGTTTCATTTGTTTCTGCTCAGCTCTTTCTATACACAGTAACTATTCTTAGGTATTTGTTGTTTTTAATAAAACACRTTCTTTACTTTTCACTGAACACCTCATCAGTGGGGAACAATTTGAGGATGAGCAGCAGGGCATTGCCAGAAGCCATGGTGAGTCGTGAGCAGAGGGTCAGTCGTGCTTGAGGTGGCCAGCACCACCAGGCAAGATTCACATTCCTAGAAGGTCCCTAGATGGTCCGTCCATCTGGGGGGCTGGCTGAGGAGCTCTTGATCACCAGCTGCTCCTGCTCCACACGTGCCTGTCCGGCTGTTGACAGTGGGTGCTTCAGTTGCAGCATCCCCTTGGTTTCTATCCYTGCTTACCCTTGGCTCCATGGTGTGAAATGTCATTTATTGTAACCGGGAGCACTTCTGAAGGGCTATAACTCATACGAATGCTTCTCATTGCACTTGCTTATTTTGTAATAGGCTCTCAAGTTCAAGTGAAGACCCAAAGTAAATATTTTGCACATAGTGGAAAATAGAAGGTAGTAAAGGTATACAATTTGTCTAAATGCACTAATTCTAAAATTTTAAAACACTTTAAAATATTTTTAAAGTGTTATTCTAAAGGTTGTGGGCTTTGGGTGAAGGATTGTTTTGTTTTTGTGTTTTACTGCTCTTATAATATGTACTGTGTAACGTTGCACTGGTCAGGGCAAATGCTTTTGTGTGTGTGTGTATGTGTGTTTGTGTTAAACAGCTCAATGAGGTGGGAGAGAGGAAAGTAGTTGATGGACAGGATTTACCCTGTAAACTTCAGATGTTTCCTTTGCAGTAGATGCTTTAACTGAATCTTAAGAATAGCTTTTGAAAAGAATGCACCTATTAATGGATGCCACTCTCTTGTTTCCCCTTACTGTTTTGCAGCAAGTGACAGGCAGAAGTTTTGGTGAGAAAGATTTTCGTTCCGGATTAGAAAACGGGATTCTTCTGTGTGAGTAAGTAACACTCTTAGCTTTGAGCCTTGAGTACAATCTTATCTGAAAATGAAATGAACTTCAGCTAACTATCTCCAGCTGTTGGTTTCCTTCTGCAAGTTTTGAACCTGTGCACCGTGGTCAGTTCACTGCAGTACCCCCTTTCAGTGCCAATGCTTTTGTTATGATGCAGATTCAAATGTGGCTTAAAGCAAACAGGTTTTACAAAGTGCTTCCTTCACTCCACCCCAACTCCTTAGTGAGCTATGTGAAGTAAAAATCATGTTTGCTTTTTGATTTCCTTTTATTTAAAGATGCTAATCAGAGCTGGAAGATAGTGTGCCACACCTGCCTATGGACATGTCCACTCYAGTGGAGCATTTTGGACTAATTCCACGTCGAAGCTCTGTCAACACTTAACCATCTGAATAATAATCTGATAGTAATCTGCTATCTGCTTTTATAACTTCTGGAAAGCTTAGGCTTAAAGGTGTATTTGAAGGATGTGTTTCATTATTTTTAGACAAGAGACCCAAGTTACTTTTTACAGAATGATTAATTGCAGAATCGTTAAGGCTGGAGATCATCTAGGCAAATCCCCTTTTTACATTTTTTTCTCTGTGATTTTAGTATCTAGTTTTCAGGTTGAGTCTCCCAAAATGATAGCTAAAGATAGATGCCAAAGATGGTGACTTTTAAGAGGATTTTGCAGCTGTGCTTTAATGCTCATAAACATCATGCATTATATTGGGAGCTTGGGAAAATCTGCGGCTCTGAATCATCTGTATGGGATGATTTCTTTCCCCAGACATGCAGGGTTGTCACTGCAGTAAAGGTTGCCTTTTCATATCAGCAGGCTGTAACTGGTGCAGAACTGAATTGAAATTTTATAAATGAATATTGAAATTTTATAAATAAGGTTTCCTGAGGCGTTAAGCTGGTACACTGCAGCTGTCGGCTGTGCTTTACATTATGAAAGATACTGGAACTCRGATTCTGTTTCCAGGGTATGAACTTGAATTCATACCCTGTAACTCAAGTAGAAGTAGCTTAGGATAGCTTTGAAACCAGTTGGTGTAGATCCTATTGTATGTCTCACTAGACCTATTAATCCAATACCTTGAATTTTGGCTGTTAAAATCTCTAAAGAAAATGGTATCTAGCTTGACTACAGTTGCATATCTTGGTGAGGAGGGAAATCAGTTGCAGTTTTTGCTGATCAAATGCTGTGTTGCCTGGGAGGAGCCTGGAGTGCAGCCCCTTGTTTGTAAGGGTTGCTCTGGCACGAGCTCTTTCTGCTCAGTGTTTGATAACAGGACTGTGTGCTGAATTCCCAGTGCTCTTTACATGTTATGGTTGAATTGCATGGCATAAAGAACAGGGATGTGATTAGATTAGATTCTTTTTCTAATCTAATTCTAATCTTACCTGTGAGTAACCAGTCTCATTTAAATGCTGGGGATGCGAAACTTAGGTAACTAAAGSTGTAAGTACGTATTTCTTAGGAAGCTGTGGGCTCCAGGGATGAGCAGTCAAGAGACCACACTTGGTTATCCTCCTAACTTACTGTGTGATGGTGCACGAATTGCTTTTCCTTTCTTATCTCCCATGGACCAGTGCAAAGCAGTCGGAAGGGATGGATCTCCTCAGATTTACGAGGCTCTGATGTTTGCCTTGCTCCTGGCTGCTGTGGTTGGGRCATGAAATTCTGTTACACTGCAGAGCATTAACCAGAGAGCTACCAGCCTGCCCCTTGAGTTGGTTTTATTGATGATGAGCAAATGATGAGGATAACAGGAAGAGCTTCCTCCTAACTGGTTCTGAGCCCACTGTAAAATAATGAGCTCAGCTGAAACTTGTAACGTGACACTGAGAGCTGTAAATGTGTGTTTGAAAAGCATAGGCTTCAGCAGGTGGAGCCCTGGTGGTTAATTTTGTTTCTTCTGCTTAGTCAAGTGCTGGTGATAAAGCTGCCACAGGCAAAATTGCCTTTGTGAGGAGAAYCTTTGAGGTTCAGCAGAGACTTGGGAGGTGGGTACTGCCTGGGAAACTCTAGTGGTTTCTCCCTTAACATTCTGCCAATCTATTGTGCTTTTCACAACTGCTCCTAACACGCTGATGAAGACCCGAGCTCAAAGCTCAAAGCGATAAGCTACAAGAAGCAAGAAAGAAATGATGGCTGTCTTAGATACCTGGAGGGGGAAGGATTTGTTAAGAATTTTGGTCTGATTTATTTCGTTTGTTGTGTGGAAGTTTTAACAAAAAGCTAAACCTGCCTTGGATATCTCCACTGGGCAGTGCTCATCACTAAAGCTCATTAGCTGGCAACTCCCTGGTGTGGCTGATACCTGTGTAAGGATGGAGCATGACCCACTGTTGCAAGGATTTTATTGTGTGCTGTAGTAATGGCCAGATTTTGTGCTGAAGACTGAAAGGGAATTCAGATCCTGAGAAATCCCAGCAGCTGGGCACCTAGAAACTCATGACACAAAGTAGTCAGAGATGGCATGTGCTCAGTCTCCCAAGTGTGTCTCTAAGCTGCCTAATGACTTTGGAGGTTTTTTGTGCAAGGGAGGAAAAGAGGGACAGCCCCACACTGGAGTCCATCACCCTCACATGCAGACTGACAAGTGCTAAATGGCATATGGGAAATCCTTGTCTGTCTGGAGCAGAATGGCTGGAGTCTTTCACAGAGCAGAATTGCTGGAGTCTTTCACATAGTATCATCCCAGGGCTTCATCCAGATGATCCCAACTTCTGTGGTTCTACACATACAGATTCTTATTTCAGAAAATAGGAACCTTTCTATCTTACCTGCTCCTTCAGTAGGTGTTTGAGACACTATGATGACGTTCTCCTGCAGGCCATTTCCAGCATCTCCCTATCATGTTATTGGCAAGCCCTGAAATCTTAAGTATCCCTCCATCTTCAAGCAATGAGTCTGGTAATTAGCAGACTACTAAGATGTGAATATTTGGGATATTGCATTGTTCTCAGCAAAGATCAGGTTATAAATAGTTAATTTAGGTTTTTGTTTTTGGTAATTGGTCTGGTACCTATTTGCATATTTTAAGAAAACTGCTATGACTGTTTGATGCCAGGAAGGTGGACTCTTGGGAGGGATGTGCTGCTGTGCACCAGGAGCCGGGCACCTGCAAGGGCTCCTGCTGGACTCTGCCGGTGCTCAGAGCAGCACCGCTGCGGCACCTCGCTCTGGCCTCGCCRCTGCACTTGTGCAGCTGGCCACAGGCGCCTCCGGAGCCGAGGAGCTTATTTAAACAGTGAGGGATGGCATCGAGCTGCAGCCTGGCAGATGAGGGCCACACAAGCCCTTGTTCTAGGTGGTTTGAAGGCGTGTTTGTGCCACGGGTGCCAGCCCGGGCTGCGCGCACAGCTGTGCCTCTGTTTGCCTGCAGGGCTTTCAGGGCTGCCTCTCCAGCACGGCTGCCTGACGTCCCTGCGGCTGGACGTTTCAGCTGGGGACACGGAGCAGGGGCCTCCTGCTCTGCTGCCCTAGGCAAAGGTGCAGGCGTTTCCTGCCTTTGCTGCTGCATGGTGGGCAAACCTGCCCCTCCGGCAGCACTGATGGCTCTAGGAGGCAGGAATACAGCAACAGCAGATATCTCCAGAAAACCCCAATTTCCAAACCAGCACACATTTTTTTTTCTCGTTGCATAGCTTTAACATTCAGATTTGACCCCGATATCCTAAGAAGCTAGAGGATTATAGAAGAATAATTCAGATCTGGTTGCTGCGATGATTAGGTGTTCCTGCCTACAGATTCAAGCATCTGAACAAAGGTTGACTGCAAAAGAAAACATATATGTTAATCCCCCTTATTTTGCCCCACTGATTTGATTAGTTCTGTTGGTTTAATTAAACAGGTGATGAAATTGAAGTTGCTTTTGTTCCTCATCATGAAACAGTTGCTACTAGTGAGTTTCAAACTRTTATATGAAAACAAATGTGTGTATCTTCCTACACTCTTGTCCGGTTGTTGTTGCTCTGGTGTTCTTGAATGTGTATTTTCTGAGGTGAGTAGTGTCTTTCCAGTCTGCCCTTGCCCTCCTCTGCTGCTGCTCTTTCACAACAAGTATTCAGCAGGTACAGAAATGAAGTCTCTTGTTCTTTTTAATGAGAAGTTACTCATGAACATCGGTTATTTTAATAGTATTTGAAAAAAAAAATGAAGCTTGGTTAGAAATCTGAGAGAGAAGTGATTGTGATCAAGAATTACTTAATGGAATTTATCATTTACTCTGTCACGAGAATAATTTTCTTTTGTAAGTCAGAAATCTTGGCTCTTGTGCTTTACGCTGGTGCTGATGAATGAGCTGCTTCTGCCCAGACAGCTGAGTTTCTGCAGACTTGCATCACGGCCCTCGTGCATCTCCCCAGCTTCGGGCTCACACAAACGCTGTTTTCAGTTAAGAGTTGGGTGGGTGCCAGATCAGCGCCAGCGTGACACTATGCAATAATAAAACTTCTGAGGCAGTGGCAATGGTAGATATGGAGCTGAACTTCAGGAGCACAGTAACTGCATGCAAGGTGTTTTAGTTGCTTGACTATTGAAACACCGAGCTCTTTTTGCAAAATGCCATCATTTATGCACAATTGCCATGCCACTTACAGACACCTCAGAGGGGAAGCCAGTCTCAATCTTCTCCTTTCTTCTCCTTTCTTCTCCTTTCTTCTCCTTTCTTCTCCTTTCTTCTCCTTTCTTCTCCTTTCTTCTCCTTTCTTCTCCTTTCTTC
>NW_020455204.1:8527990-8622490 GCF_003342845.1 Nothoprocta perdicaria | reverse complement strand
CTTTCTTCTCCTTTCTTCTCCTTTCTTCTCCTTTCTTCTCCTTTCTTCTCCTTTCTTCTCCTTTCTTCTCCTTTCTTCTCCTTTCTTCTCCTTTCATTGTAGTATTTTGCAGATATTTTCTCTCACTGATCTGTCAGGGGTGTAGGCCTGGCAACAGTTTTACACTTGGCTGCCAAGTGTGCAAAGTGGAGACTCTTGTCTTGCAAGGTACCTCACTGGAGAAGTTAATGGCTGCCCGGACACTTATGCCTAATTAAGTTTCGCTGGAATTTGCAGTTCCTGGAGACTAAGAAGGTATTTGAGTTTCCTAGACACATTTGAAGTTTTGAATGTGACCCGTGGCCCAAGGTGAGCAGGGGTGGCGTTCGCAGCCTCCGCGCTCCGAAGCCAAAACACTATCAGCATCGTGGATTGGCATGAGTCCAGCGCGGAGCGACGGGCCTCAGGGCTCATTAAGCACTAAGATTTAGGTTCATGTGAGGACATTTGAGACAGCTTTTTATGGAGACAGAGTTTATAATCTTCCATTTTTATTACCACRTTATAATTAAGAGCTATTTATTAGTATGGTCTGGGTGAGGGRTCAGGCATAGCAAAGTGTGTTGCTCAGCTGTGTGCATGAGGAGGAAAGAATAGCCATTGAGGGGCATGCTTGAATACAACCAGAATGGCTCAACTTTGTACTTCTGCTTTTAAAAAAGGGCTTCTCAGCAGATTGTCTAGTGCAGTTTTTTTTAGTGCAGCTTGGCAGTGGACGGAGACTGTGGAGCACTGATCATTCAAGCTGAGTTTTGCTGCTGTGCAAAAGCAAGGTAATCTTATGAGAGGTGTCAGCTTTCCAAGAATGTACGTTAAAGATGTTATTTGGTATCCATATTTTGGACAATCATCCATTTGCTAATTGCTACTCAGTGTTAAAACTAGGTATGAATTCTGAATCTATAGATGTCTACTCTTTGCATCATTCGTTGCGGTGCTAAGTTCTGTACGAGTGACTACCCCTGTGAAGCATTTACCTAATCTTCTCTGTGGCCTTGGTAGGGCAGTCTTGCAAGACTTCTATCCTGTTCACATTTTCASGCTTTGGCAGAGCAATATTCGTGCTCTGCTGTATTTGGCTTCCTTGTTTTTTTAAATCCTATTGATCTGCATTATTCTTTATTCTCCTTTTATTTATCAAACAGGACTATGAGCCTTTTATAAGACAAAGTTACTTCTGTCCTGTTTGTTTAAAAAGTACCTTGTTCATTTACCTTAAATAAATAATACTAGAGATGTCATTAGCAATCACTCAAGAATATTTCYCCCCAAATATTTTTGTGACCTCAAGAGCATCTCTATATTTTGAAACTTCTTTACCACTTCCTTTGCAAAGAGATCTTCTGTCTTTGCGTTGCCTGCTGTGTTTCATCTTGCCTCATTCATTTGTAGGACTGCAATAGTGGACTTTCCTTTCCAACCTGTTTTGGGCTGTTATGAAGCTGCCAGTGTGGCACCAATTTAAAATACCTAGATGTTGAAACTGTCTGTGCTGGTAATTATCAAGTGCTAGAAGACTGCCTGCTAGAATGTAAATGTGTAGAAATTAAAAAGAAGTGTCTGCTTTAAGGTGTTCAGTGGATAGAATTTCCTGAACCCTCAAATAGGAAATGCCTTCTTACTTCAAGTTCATTTCATTAGTCAGCTTTCTTTTTAGAAGTACATTCTGTAATTTGAGCAAGGAACTCTGTCGGGTACATACCCATGCAGCCTGGGTTTATCTGTGAACCACCGGTCATATTAACCTTTATATTTTCCCATTTCTGAAGGGCACTTTCTGAAAGCACTTCTCTTCCAGTTCCTCCTAGAAACAAGATCATCTTGGAGGCTGAATTTGGCAACCATTCTCTGAATATTTTCTTAACTGATGCTTTCTTGTAAGAATTTCATGTGCAGTTTTCTTGGTGCTTTGCATTAGATCTTTTATCAGCTGTTGTCTGAAACGCCTTCTCTTCCTGGCAGAAGTTTTTCACATTCTTAACTGGTGATAAACAACCCCAGGAAGGTCTTGTAGGTTAGTCACACAGTGGCTAGTACTGATTTCTCCCTCTCTGTCCTACTGTGGAAGATATCTTATCTCCTGGAATTTCAAGCCTTGGGGACAGTACTGAACAGAGCAATTGATTCTTCCCATACCCATCAGAGCTGTTTTTCACAGCGGAAAGGAAGTGACCTAATTTCTCCCCACATGAGTGGGAATGGAACAAGTTCCCCCTTCCATTGTGCCTTGCTGCGTCCATGAGGTAGGGCTGCTCTGTGGTTTCTGCTTCTATGCAAGGTCTAACTGTGCTTCATTTAACAGCTGAGCTGCCAAAGAATCTAAGCCAATGCCTGGTGCGGGAGAAAGGGAGGATAGGGGTGTGAATATTGGACTGTAAATGGCAAGAGAACTACAAGGAGAGCAGTGAGGAACACATGATTGAATTTACTTAAAAAAGAAAGAAAAAAAAGACATTCTCATCTCTGACTTTATGCAGCAGGTTACTGTAGCGGGCATAGCAGGATTTGTGGTGCATGGTGGTACAGAGGTCTTGTGTTACTGAGATACAAATCCACTTGTGGGTTTTTGTTTTTGAAGAATACAGCCGTATGAAAAACCCGAGTGGAACCAATGCCTGGGAAAACTGAGGCCTGCAATCAGTGGTAGTTTATTTTGGGGCAAGCCTGGGGCAGACATGTATATCCAGAGCAAGCACGTGTGCCCTTTTTGCTCTCACAAAGATGAATATACCCCTACCCTGATGGCAATTTCTGCACAAGAAGAAGAGCTGCTTCCTTGGAAGGAAGGGTTGGGTGAGGGAGAAAGTGCTCAAGGCAATGAAGGATCATTCAGAGCCTCAGCAGAGTCTGGTGTGTTCAGGCTTCAACATCTGTCTGAACCTAAGAGGGGACCTCACTGCCTTCATTACACTGATCTGCGTGGTCTGACTGATCAATATCCGAGGGAGGGCCTCTTAATATCATAAACATGCTTTTTGAGCAAGTGCCTTCATATGCCCTATTACTACCAGAAAAGGTGGGTTATATAGAGAGAGTGCTATGTAAAGTCACTAAAAAAAGAAATAGTGGAGGCATTTCATTTCATGGTAGGTAGACTGCTTTCTTTTTAGTCACAATTGTAAAGTATTACATGTACTACAATAACTTGTTTTGTCGACTAGTTGCAGAAATGTCATAAGTAACTCATCTAACAGGGTCTGGGGATAGGTCCCTAAAAGTCTATCATAGACATAGGGACCAGCTTGGGCTGGTTTCCTGCTCTGTGTGTCTTGGCACAGAGCTGATGTGGTTGTCTTTGCTAATAGACATGAACGTGGTGAAAGCGAAGGGCTGCAGATTGTGTGTGTGTGTGTGATGGGAAAGCCGAGAGGTTTTACCTTGCTCCAGTAACACTTTTTCTGCCACTGTATTTTCAATGGTTTCCTCAGGAAATCCTGCAATACAAATATGGTTTTGGAAATTTAATTAAGCACGAGAGTTATGCATTCAGCTGGAGTGTGGCCAGCTGAAATTGTGATTCCAGAAGAATATGAAGTTGTTTTATCTTTTGTCTTTTTTTTTTTGTTTTTCTTGAGTGAGGATGGATTTTGGTTTAAAATTTTCAGACATAACCCATGAAATTGGCTGGATTTTTTTCCCTCACCACAGACGTCTGTGGTGCCTTAAGTATCTAGAGTTGCTGTACAGCTAAGTGTGGAAAAATCACTGCTTCTGAGGACAGTCATGTTGCCTTTTTTCAGATACCTGTACTCTGCCGTGTGCCTCTGTGAAGGTTTATGAAAGGTAGACGAAATTTTGGGTTTTTTTAATCTTTTTTGAGTGGTGAAGGAAAATAATAGCTTAGATATTTATGAAGAGGTCACCACACACTTGTGGAATTACAGTCTAATTGGAATAGTTCACCCCACGCTGCTTTTGCACTTCCTCTCGATTCCGCTGCTGGTGAGTGGCCCTGAAGTCAAAGACACCTTGTTTTGATTTTATGGAGCAAATGAACTCCAGGTCAGAATTCTTTGGGGTTTTGACTGAGGTTTTGGTTTTAACCAACAATCTCCATTGAAAGTCCCCTTATTTAATTTGTAAAAGATGTCTTTTAAATTCTAATCTCCAGCGCTTGCAGTCCAACTGTTGGTAGGGTGGAAGGATAAAGGCATTCAGTCTTTCTCCCCTGGGACCCTTGGTGGGTACAAGCATGCTTGGGTAATAGTAATAATTGGACAGCATCCCAGAAATAAGGAAAAACAGGAGCAGGAGGAATTGAGGAGGAAATGCCTGAGAGCAAGATGTTGCAGAGATTTGGAAGCTGATGCTTGATGTATAAAAGGAARCTTCCGTTTTAGCATCAAGTGCATGGTATAATTGCTCAAGGAAGGCGCTCTTCTCTTATAATATGAGGTTTTAAATATTTTACATTAGTGTTGTGCTGAGTGTGTAGAGAAGAAAATATACCTTATGTCTTAGAAACCTGCAAAGACTCCCAAAATGTTTAAAAATAGAAGATCTATTAGTGCTTCTGTGATCTGTATATAAGTGACAGCAAAGAAGAAAGTTCATGTTAGCTGATGGAAGCACCTGCCTCAGTAGCTTCAGGAAGGACAGTGAACTGTGGCTGGACTTTTTTTTTAATTAAAAAAAATTAATTGCACTTGTTTCTATGCAAGATTAATCTTTAAAAAAAAATTAATTGCACTTTTTTCTATGCAAGATTAATCTTGTCCTGTACGGTGCAAACTGAGCATGTGTGTGATGGAAAGAATTAGTGCTGTCTTTGTTCAGCATTACATGAATGACTGCCTGATAATGCTGTCATGCAACAAATAGGCTGTTGCACAGCAATTAGAAATTGAAGCTAGTCTTGCAGAGCTGCAGACATATTTCACCAGTATCATACGTCTGCCTTTCTGAAGTAAAATAAAAATATCTTCCACTTTCTTGCTAAAGTTTTCATTGCTTATTCTTATCGTGGCTGTATTTTTGCAATTTTACTGGAATCAGCTATAAGATTTGTAATTTTTTGCATTTAAAAAATTGTTCTCCATGTGCACATCACATGAAAGAAAGAGTTTGTGTCAAAAACTTCTTGCCTTCATCCTTTTTTCTTAGAAAAATTAAGTATAGGAGCAAAAGATACTCTGCCCCTGCTTATTCCCAGGGTTGCATAGACCTGCTTAGTCTGCGGAAGTTTTGCATTTTTAAAAACCTGTTTGATTGCCCTAGCTCAGTGCTTATGTTCATACGATCCCGGGCCATGCAGAAGCAAGGCCCAGCATCGGGGCTAGGCCTGGGGGGCCATCAAAGCAGGGACTGTTCCCACACCAGGGCTGCCGAGTGGCTGCCACGGCCTGCAAGGAGTTTCCTTGCTCACTAACTCTTTTACGAGCAGCTGCCATGGGGAGCCTYGGCCTCAGGCTCAGCTAAGTCTTAGGCGAGGCTGGGGAAACACATCAAGCCTGGAGTAGCCCTCGCAGTGCGGGTGGAAAGGGGTCGCTGCAAGGGGGCAAAAGCTGCATSTTTTGTGCCCTGGGAGCCTTTGAGCCAGATCTCAGGTGCAAAATGCCTCGTTTTGGGAATGTAAATCAGTAGAGACCTGCTGCAGTCGTTACAACTTCTCAGGTCAAGGTGAGGTACAGGTGAGTGTGAATGGGCACAGAGAACTTGGCTCGCGTGGGGCCTCCCTAGGCAGAGGCACACTCAGTCCTGCGCCTACAGGATGTTTTTCAGCCAGATTGGTGGCTGCTCACAACTTAAGACACTTGCTATTTTGTTGTCTGGGCTCTTGTGCTAGATGAGGCAATGATTTAGCAGCAGCCAGTCTGCTTTGGAAGAGAGCTCCCTTGGGGAAGCTCAGTCCTGGAGCTTCCAGTGCAGACCATTTAGAGATGTTCCCGACATGAGGTAAACACTTCAGCCACAGAGATCTTTCTTCCTTGGGCTTTTCTATCTTGCCCCATCCTATTTCCTTCCTCTTCAGACTCCAAACTGTGGTCTGAACTGTTTTTCATTCCCTTCTGGGGAGATTCCTGTGATTCTGCTTTCCTTCCTCTCATTTTATCCCTCTCCCATATTTCACAGGGAAGCCTGTACAAGCCATTTTGATGATTTATTTAGAATGGATTTTGACATTTGGGGTTTCCATTAAGATCCTTGTGTTTTACTTGCTATTACTGTCTGTGTTTTTAGTGCACACCTGCAATACCAGTTATGGTGCCTGCTGTATTCACATCTGAGTAATTAAGAAAATGGATGCATTTGCTAATGTATCGTTTTTCCCTGAAACAGAGTAGGTACTGCAGATTTAGGATACCGTACAGATGTCACCATGGAAATGGAGTATTCAGAAAGAGGCATCTGAAGGAAAAATTCTTCAGCTGCCTCCTGTAGCATTGAAATGTAAAATACTGGTTTTTGGAGTTGCTGTTGTGCAAATATGAAAAATAAGTTAGTGCCTTTTGGGGGAAAAGTAACGTCTGTTTATGAACTGTAAAATAAAATTCCGATAATAGGTAATGTATGGTCTTTTCATGCCATTCTGTGCATTTATGAGACAAAGAAAATGAATCTTTTGTTGTGTAAATATATTAAATGCATTTGTCATCATGTATTTCTAGGATGTAATAGCTAGTGTTATATTCTCCCTTAAGCAGATGGCAAGTGTAGTCTATGTGAGCTTGGGTTGCAGAGATGTTAACTGTAAGTAGATCAAGGAAATAGACTCTTCACCTCTTGGTCTGTCCTCTGTCCCACAAAAAGTCGATGTCATTCCCAGGTTTATTTCCTGCACATGACTGTGCCAGGCTGTCTGAAGCACAGACTCCAGAATAGAGACTTAGTGTTAGCACAAAGTGATATTCCTCTTTCCCATAGTGGGAATTAACATTTTTAGGGTGTTTTAAACTCTTAGATATTTTACTGTTCCTTTATAAAAATCTTGGATCTGAAGTGAGTGTCTTGGAGTATTAATTTTCTTCCCAGTTGAGGGGACCGGTCTTTGAATAAAAGCATATTGATTTTCTCATGGGATGTGAGTGGTAAAGAAACACAGCTTGTTGCAAGGGGATCTTATAAAGAAAATTCCCCAGCTTTTAGAGGCTTGGTAATTTTTGAAATGTTGTAACAATGCACCACGTCAGCACTTCTCATAGTGTATTCCTGGGCTGGGAGAACTTGGAATTTTCAGTTTTGGGAGGGAGGAGGGTCTACTAGTCTACAGATACTGTTTGAACAAYGTTCAACTACGGTACCACTAACCAGGTCCTATTCTCATGGTGAGATTTGTTTGTTTGTCTTTTGGTCTTAGTTTTTCTGGACTCCCTTTTTATTTGCCTCTTTGCATTTATATTTAATGAGGACCTCTGTTCTCCACAACGTGCACGCAACTCTGGTCTCAACACATATGCAAGGGTAGAGTTTAATTGCGAATAGAGAGGCTGAAAAATAGATGGGCTGCCCCTAAAGGGCATGTTCTTTCCCACTGCCTTGCAGTGGAGAAACTGATGGCCATTTCTTCCAAGCTGTGGTCATACTCAGGTGCCTTTTGGGTTTCTGTGCTCAGGTCTCCCTAGCACACTCTGCCTTCAGACAGTGGAAACATACTCATGTGACAAAATTCAAACAGAACCCTTGAAAACTGAGGTGATTTAGATTGATTTGGGGCATTGCAAGCAATTGCCAAGGTAGTCTCCTGTAGACATTTCTCCTCCTGCCTTTTCTTCATGTTAGTGATGGCTCTTGGGGTAAACACACATGCCTTCAGTAGAGAAGGAAGGGAAGAATATTCCCTTCCTGAAATCCTTACRTGCTAGGAACAAGTGTTTGATAATTTGGGCTTTGTAACTCATTACTTATAAATACTCCTTTCTCATGACAGGTTGCTGAATGCAATAAAACCAGGACTGGTAAAAAAGATCAATAGACTGCCGACCCCCATTGCAGGTTTGGTAAGTATACCAAATGGAGAAAATCTTTCTGTGTTGCTCTTGGCACCTTGATTATATGACTTTGTGATCTTAAACAGCAATTATTTTTGTAATTTGAACTCCCTTTGGAGATCTTCCAGTCTTTTTGCAGAAGTGGGGAGTGTTTGCGAGGCACAGTATATTTTTACAGGAAAAATATCTTAGAGTTCTGGTCTAGATTTAGAAAGACTCAAAGGTGCCCTCTGGAATTTTCGGCCACAAGAACAGTTTTTTGGAAAGAAAGAAAAATGTATTTGTATATTTTGTCTCCTTTTTTGCTCTTTCCTCAAAACACTACAGTCTACAGATAACATTAATTGCAAGATTATCTAGGGAACTGCTTCATGTTGACTTAAAGGGCAGAGTGAAAGTTGGCCGTTACTGGTAGGAATTTGGAAGCCTGCAGAGGACGTGCTGACTGCCCATGGGCTGGACCTGCCCCTTGAGGCCAYTGCACGTGGCTTTCAGGAATGCTGCTGCCCAGGAGGCCACCTCATGCGGTGGCACCGTCCTGGGCCTGCTGCTGTAATGGATGTTGGGTCTAGCAGGACTTGGGACAGAGAAATGCAGCTGTGCTTATTTTGCCTGGAGTCACCATTAGGAATGAAAGGGCATGGAGCGTGTGGAAGGGACCATCCTTAATGCAGGTTGATGGCTTCCCAGGAACTGCGGTTCCTGACACAGTTCTGACACCTCTCGCGCTGTAGCTCCAGTTGTGCAAGATTTGGCCCATGTCACCTGTTGATGGCTGAAGTTCCTGTTCCTGTATATAAATATCATGATAAAGTTTTTTTTCAGGATAGACTAAGTTTTTGTTAATGATAGCTTTAACAGGATGAGGTTGAATTATACATATCTTTTGCTATTAATTTCTAAAATGCCAAAGGTAAGTTAATTATGGATAGGAGGGAGTGCGTAAAAATGACATTACATCAATGATTTTTTTCTAATTTCTGGAGAAAAAATCTGTCTTGGAAGATCTCTATCCTCAAAACATTAACCAAAATGTGCTCTTTAGGCAGTTAATGGTGCAGCAGATTKWTTTTTTTTTTTTTTTTTTAGTATTAGAAAGGCACTTTTTAACTTTTGTAACCTGCTTCTTCTATTAACACGCAGTAATTATTTTCGAAATATTTTTCCCAATAAAGTGTTTGTTTCCTAAGGTGTTTGTTTGCAAAGTGCACTGTAGCTTATGCGTTTTCAAAAAAAAATACTCAAAACATTCAAAAATTTTTTGTTTTTTTTGTTAATTTCTGACCTCACCTGTACCACCATGCCCATGTGCCTGAAAATATGTAAAATGCTGAGATTATCGTCCAGAAATAGTTCTACCTCTTAGCTAACTGAATGCATTATAGGAACCTTCATTTATTTATTGCAAATTCTTTTTTTATCCTAGTTTTGGCTGCCTTGGATATAATTAATTCTTTCCATTTATTTCACCCCCATTTGTATGTGCTGTGCACACCCAGATGTACCATGACGTGTCAGTATCTTTTCTGCCTTGAGRTACCTGATTTTGATCTCTTAGATTTTGTGTCTACCTAGAAGTGCAACCTACCCATACCAAYAGGATTATTTTATTTATTCCTTATAGCTGATACAATAAGCATTTCAATCAGTCACAAGAGACAATAGAAAGGTTTTCTCCCTTTAAAGACTCGTAACTAAAGCTTATGAGTAATTGTAAGCACTCAAAGTGGCTTTTGTTTCATATTTAACCTCCAGAGACACAAATGCTCATATATCATGCAGTTCTACCAAATTTCTACTTCAGTCTACCTTAATTCTCTAGATGTTTTTTATTTCCTTTCTTGCTGTAAGGACAAAAAAAGTGTTCTTTACTGAAGGAAAATAACTAAAATTCAAGCCTGTCTTGGAGTCATCCTGAGACGTTCATGTGGGAGTCTTATTGGCTGTAAAAATTTTGCCTGTACTTGGTGTTTGAGTGATTTCTCATAATGCTACTGTGAAATATTATGAATAACTGATCTGTTTTCAACAGTTAGAATTTTTCATGGAGTTTAAAGCTAAATGAATCTGCAGTTTTTCTGAAGTACTTATCCACTGGCTTCCTCATGTGGTTTAAGAGGAATGGCTTTTTTGCAGGGCTTTTGTATACCAGAAAGTATGAGTCGTGTGAGTATAATTTATTTGTTATTGTATGGTAGTTCCCAGGTAGGGAGTAAAGGATCTGAACACCACGGTACTAAACACAACTGAATTTGAAAACTAAGCACAGGCTGTATAAATACACAAAGGTGATCTTTGTCTTGTTGCAAGTCTAAGGCAGGATATGGGATAATACATAACATTACATATAGAATTACATATGCTCAGCTTGGCAAGCGTGTTTGTGATTTGCTTTGATCTCCAGAAGTGCCGACTGGTTCTGTTATCACAGCAGAAATGATGCATTGCTTTAATGAAAGGGAACATAGGACAAACCATCCTTTTGGTATTCAGACTTACAGGGAGTATTAGATTTGATTAGATGCTTTCTCAKTCTTCTCATTATTCATTAATCCAGAAAGCTTAACGCTCCCACTAAAAAGTGAATTCACAGCACACCCAAAGAACATGAAACCCATGTAGGAATTGCTGAATATGCTAGAAGTGCCATGTTTCCAGCAGAAATGTCAGTGGGTGAGAAATTGATCCTGAGCATCTTCGCTTCAAGGCTGCCAGCTTTCCAGAAGCATCATTTCATGTGCTTAATCATGCAAGCCTGAAAAATATTTTGGCTGAGTTATTAATTAGAAGACCAGAAGCTGCAAAGATGCACAATGATGGATTATTAGAGTACAAAGAATATGATGACGCTAGAAGTGATTTTTATAAGACGAGCAATTTTTCAGTGAGTTGCTTTCACCTTCGTTCTTKTTTTTAGTATGACATTTAGAGTGGGCAAAACTGATGTGTAAAGATTTTACCGATTGTTATTTTGTTCAGTGGGTCATATAAGAATTTTGTTACTTACAAAGAAAGAGAGTTTTTTTTCTCAGCATCGTCTTAGTTAATCTTTGCCTTTAATGGTGACCACTGTATGTTGGCTATATTTTTYCTTTAAGAAAAAAATCCAGATTTAYTTCCTGTCACTGAATAATGCTACTCTGTGAGAAAAGAAATGGTTTCTGCCTTATCTTTTGTTTGACAGGGTTTAGCAGAGTTTATAGCATTACTTCAGTTCCTTGAACAATCCCCCCAGGAGCTCAGACACTTCAGAGACTGTGTGAAAGAACCTCACATATAATAGTAGGAAATAGCCAAGACAGGGCTGAAGGGCTGAACTTTAGCTTGTGTCTTGGCTCCTGTTGCAACACTACTGAACAAAACTTTGTTTACTGTGGCATCCGTTTTTCAGCTTGTGTAGGGTCCTCATCTATGTGATATTTGTATGATTTAGGAATGCAAAAAATAGCTCTGCAAAAGCCACCTGGTTGCACGGCTATTGTATCAAGAGGAACATAGCTGTAACCTGCTGTTTAAAAACTTTGTTCCTGTGACAACAATATTTCTTTTCAAGATTATTTTTCTTAGGAAGATTTTCTTGGCAATATGGTCTTTGGGAGCTTGCTGTGGATCTTGCTAAGAACTGCTACATATCTGTAATTGTAATTTTGTAATTTGTAATTTGACTTTCATGCAGTTGCGTAAATTCCAGTATATTTTTGATGGAATACCTTTAGGAATACCTTCAAGATATTTCAACATTGTATTGGCTTTCAGGAATTTGCCCTTTTTAAGTTAGCTCAACAAACAGGACTCTTTTCTTCAAGCACATATGAACTTGAAAATATAAGACAGAAATATAGAATAGTGCATTGTGCAGAACTGAAAACAATTTGAAAATATAGAGAAATAGATGGAACTTCAACTGATGTACATTATTTTTTGTCAAACTTTCCCACTATTTTGTTTTGTTTCTCTTAAATATGTTTTTGTTTGTTTTTCTTAAATATGATCTTCTCATTCTTCCTTTTARCGCCCTGCTCTCCCTTTAATTCTTTGGAGTATTTTTTTGAAAGAGCCTGCTGCTGCTGCAAGGCCTAAATTCGCATTATGGTTTTTGCTTTAGTTATTTTGTACTTTTTATTGCTGCGGGAGAGCYGTCGTATCCATAAAGAAGCCGTGCTGTGCAAGCTGTGTTACATRTGAAGTAAACAGAAGCAAAATTTCATAACTGCCTCGAAACAGTAAGCTCGTGGCTCTCGGGTCCCCCGGCCACTTTTGTGCCTGTTGATGCAACGTGAAGCAGCAACCACTACAGCTGGAGTCTGTCCGCGTTCCTGCGGCTCTTCCTGGCTAAACAGCGACCCGCTTGGCCTCTCCTCCTGAGCCCGACCCCAGCTCTGACATCTGAATATTTGAGTGGAGCAGCACTTAGGGCCTGGCCCGTGGTTTGGAACAGCTCTGTGTGCTTTGGCTCACCAGMTCCTGTAATGTGATGATCCCTTCTCTGAAAGAATAGTGTCCTTAAAAAACAAGTTCATGTCTGCAGCATCCTCGTATGCTTATTTTTCCCCCAAGCTTTTTAGACTCTTCCTTTGAATTCATTTTCCATCTAGTTTTTCCTGCTTGTTTGATTTGGTGTTATCTGAGTCGGACAGAGCTACGTTACAAAATTCCCATTTAATGGGAATTAATATAGCCACATGCTGTACTTGTAATCATTTCTAAATTTTATGAAGAATACAAAAGTAAACTAACAGGTGTTTCTTAACCAGGCTGTTTATATATGGAGCCTGAATGGAACASTCTGCAGTGACAGTTAATTCATAAGAGAAGATGAAAGCAGCCATCAATTCAACTTTGGCAGCCGGCATAGAGAAAGTGGCATTTGGGAAAATGAGATGGAAACCAATAAAAACGAAAGCTTTAAATTGAAATTCAGCTGTTGTTCTAGACTGGATTGCAAGTTTTTATTGCTCCCAAGTAGCTTGCAAACGTTGTCCAGAAAGCATCGTTCTCTTCATGCCGTCTAGAGGAGGACTGGTGAGCCAAATGCAAAACACATAACGCTGGCATCTCGTTAATATTTTGTTGGATGAAGTGCATGGACTTGCCATGCTGATGGATCTGGCACAAAAATTCACTTACTTTTGATGCTGGAAACTAATGATCACGGTGACAGTGGCATATGTGCTGGAGACGTATCCCACTGCTGCACTCGAGGCAAGTCTTCATTGCCCTGACTTCTGAGTTTAAACTTTAATCTGATTTATGGAGGTAAGAGAGGCTGAAATAGTAGAAAATGAACCAAAAAGGTGAGCCATCCGGAAAGCAAAGGGAGGTGAATGACTTGATCTCATTATTTGTTTTTGATGGACTGAGCTGAATTAAGCCACAAATTTCACCCTCAGAGCAGTGAGTTCAGTCAGCTCCTCRTGATCTCTGTCTGTCATCCCGCCCTAGTCACCGCTCTGTCCTTACCTATGAGCTGGACTTTCGGGTTTCTGGTGGCCAGAAGTAGAACCTGCAATGAAGGACATCTTGGTTGGTTCTGAAATGCTGGTTGTGGGTCCCAGTGCAGTTCCTGCGTGCGTCCCGCACCACCGGCACCAGCCAGAACATTCAAACACAACTTCTACAGACCAGCCTCACTGTGGTCTATGAAGTCCCTTTTCATCTGGATCTCTTCTTGGCACAGAGTGCATTTGATTAGCTGAGCTGGTCATGAATGGAGACCACTGCTTGTCCTGCTAAATATACTGTCCCTTCCTGACATGCTCTCCACCACTGTCCCTTACTATAAGCTCAAGTCCATCACTGAGCACCCAGAGTGCCTTGGACAGTTTCTTTGTTGGCCAAGATGCCAACATGAAGATGCCAACATGAAGATGCCAAACATGGGTGTACACGAACCTAGTCATGGCCTGTTCCCAAGTGGGACAGGTTAGGATTCAGAAGGGCAGTTTCACAACCATATTAAATGGTGCCCCAGGTGCGCTGAACTCCGTTACTGAGAATGTCATGGCTTGGCTTGGTCAAATGCTAATAATATGTGAGCACTTTGTGGCAAAGATCATCTGCTAGTCTGTTTTTGTCCAGCACCTCACCCCATGAGTCTTGTTCCACGGCCAGGACTCTTAGACAGTGTGTTAATACAAATAATAAATAGCACTTACAAAAATATCGTAGGCATTCCTGTGTCATTCACAGGCTGTTTTTAGATTGCTCTTCCAACTCAAGTTTTCGACCATGGCTTTAAGGAGTGTTTTATAAATAAGTTTGATCACATTAAATAATCTTAAATGTTTAACATGTAAGGAGCAAGGAGAATCTTTTCTGTGTTAAAAATGAAGAGGTAGTGGTCAGTGTGGAGTGTTTTTTTYTCTCTCTCTAAACAGAGACTATTTTATCGTCTAGTCTCGAGATGGGAAGATTAATTGTCACACTTTACAAAAAACCAGCCCCCTACTTTTTGGGACTGGCGAATGACTTCACAAAGATGTTATTTACAAAACCATTTAAATGAAGGCTTTGAGTAATGGTTCTGTTTACTGTTTTTTTTTTTTTTTTTGTACATAAGAGTTTTAATAGAATGAAGGATTCCAGAGAGAACATTTGAAAATGGCAAAAAGAAAACATTGCTGCTACTGAAAAACCTAATGCTTGGCAGTTGAAATGTGAACTTGTCCTTATCATGGCAGTAACCTTTTCTATAAATGACAGAGTCTTTCCTCGGGCTGGCAAGGGCAGCTGGTTTCCAGCAGCAGCCCCTTGCACCTGTGGAAAATGCAGACTGCCCACTGGATTCGTTTCTAGATTCGCTTTCAGATGCTAAAGCATCCCTCTGCAAGTCCCATCATAATTCATATTGAGTGGTTTTACTGACTCTGAATGTTTCAGAACTGGTAGTTTAACCACCAAAAGGCTTTTTGCTTTGTAGCTTTAGGGCTGCATTAGATGAAGCAAAGAACCCCCTGCCTCCTACCAGCTGTGGTCCTAGAAACCAAAACGACTCCGAGCAGCCCTGCACAAATCCTGCTGCCGCAGCTTGTGACTCCCCTGAATAGCCAGGCAAATGCCATACGCTCCATGTCCTTTGGAGGGGCTCTCTGGAGGACTCGCATGCCTTGAGCCTGTGAATGTGCTGCCTGGGCAGGAATGTGGCASTGTTGGCGAATGCCATTTCCAGGCTGCACCACCTCGAAGTGCCTTGCGTTGCAAAATCGATCGGTTTGCCCATGGGGATATAAAAAGAAGGACCAAGCTGCTGTGCTGTATGTGTGTAGGCCAGCATGTAAAATAAACAGTTACAGATATCCATGTCTTGAAGCTAAAAGAAGCAGTCTACAAAAAGGCAAAGGCTGCATTTTCAGCTTTTGCTGATAACAAGCAAAACTAGACCCAAGGCTGTGGTTGCTTTAAACTGATCTAAATTTGACTTTCCCACACCCTCTCTCTTCCAGGCCCCACATTCATATGGCTGCGAGTTGGGCCAGGGATCTGATCTGGCTGGAAACTGCTTCCCCTTCAGCCCGTGGCTGCAGCACCCGCACACGGGGGTGAGGAGAGGGGTGCAGGGGCACCAGGCTGCCTGCAACGGAGGAAACGTCACCCCTACCCGTAGAGCAGACTCCGTCARTTGGGAAGTCATTCCCATTGAGAACGGGCTCTCTATTTAAGCTCCCTAGAGAGCTTAAAACTTAGAYGGCTATGCTCAATGCTTAAGTTATTGACAAAAAACAAAGGACACAAGGACCTGGGAAGGTCTTATCCTGAAATCCACAGTTTAAAGGTTGTCCATATTTAAAATTACTGTTGGTAGTATTCTCACCCCTAATTCTGGAAAGCCTCTCACAGGTTGGAGTCTGTAGGTCTGCGCTATAAATACTGCCCCTGATCTTCAACTGTCTTTGCCAGCGGCTCGTGGCCTCTGCCGCAGGGAACAGCTAGAGCCCAGGGGTTATTTATTTGGCAAAGCTCTGTGTAAGTGGGGACTGAGAAATAATATTTGCTGTATTTAGTGCTCCTGGGTTCTCACAGCACAGAGCACATGCGATGCTGCCTGTGAAGCGCATACAATGCTCCCTGTGGCCTGGAGAGCTTTTGAGACGGGGACACGATAGTGCTGGAGGTGTGAAAGGAGAGGGTGCTGCAGCCAAGGGATGGCGGAGGGCTGCCCTGTGGACAGGCCGGCAACCTCAACAACGCCGGAGTGGCACCAGTGCCCTCCCATTTCCTCCTCATTTGCAAAGACTGCAAGTGCAAGTTAGCAAAAGTTTGTCCCTAACCCCAAGGCCATGGACAGAGAGCGCAGCCTCTCATCTCCTTTTTGGCTGTGAAACAGCTGCACGGATTCAGCCACCGTTTACGCCTGCTCACAACTGTTAGTCCTGCTCCTGTGTGGGGAGCCTGCCCGGCGCGGCRAGGGCCCCCATGGCCGAGGACGGGCACGTCAGTGGCAGCAGTGTCCATGCCAAGGGCCTGTGAGGGAGCGTGCTTTGCTCCAGGGATCACGCTGCAGTTGTTTCCTTGGCTTCAAACACGCAAGCAAAAAGACAGACTGGTGGAATATGTCCCAGTTGCCTGTAAAGGTTTCACTGCAGGACTGCCCTGGTTGAYGAGACCAGTAAAACTCTGCAGTCCTGTGCTCTGGTCAAGAGTTCAGAGGYTGGAATAGCTGACACTGAAGTCTCCTTGCCTTCTGCATTCCTCGGTGTGTCTGGATTCAAGCCGCTTGCTTCCTGCTTGGCACAATGCTTCCCAATTGTAATGCTCTTCCTCTTAAATGTTTAGAGGTCTAATGACACTATTGTAAAGCCGTTAAAATGAATGCTGCAAAGGAAGCAGCTGAGTTGATTGCTTGAGAAAAAATGCAATTGCAGGCTGACCCATCTGACTGARGTGCATGAAACCCATCAGCTGTTAACCTTTCGAGGGCTGAATGCTCTTGTGATGCGGGGCGATCTGCGCCACAGCTCATGAGGATGGTTACACACTCATTTGCGGCAAATGATATGAATAGTAATCTAGAAAATGAATATTGCACTGCAGAGGCAATCTTATTAYATGGAGTTTCAGAGGGTTGTTATTCTGTTAGAAGTTCTCGTGCTGTTGTCACCTCTTTGTTTGCTCCTGTCTCCTAATCACAGTGGCAGAAAGACTGTTACTGAGGCAGAGAATGCTCGTTTCTGCTTGGACAACAGTGTGCCTTTCAGGCTTTTCAATAAGGGATGGGATTGAGGCAGCTAAATGTATGCATGCATGCACGTGTTTAATAAGTTAAACTCAACTTTTGTTAGTCCCTTTATGTGCTGCCTCATCACCGCCGCTTTTCTCCTTGACTTCCATTAGTGCTCATTAAGCTCCTGTCTCCCCATACAGCCTCACTTGCTTAATCGTGTGCCTTTCCCCCCTTTCTCCTCTCTTTTTGGTAATGCTGTCATTATTTGCTCTCTGTTTATAGCTGTAGCTAGAGAGATGTTGCTCGGACCTGGTGTGCTGCAAAGCTGAATCCGTGYGTTGCGAGCTGCGCTGGAGTCAGCGCCAGAGGTGGAGCTCATCCTTGCACCTGCTGTGGAAAAACAGTCTCCAGGCCTTAAACTGTCAGCCCTGGCTGCTGGCGCTTGCCTCATTTCTTGCCTTATATAACTGCTCAGGTGCTGCTGTGGGGCTCAACAGCCCAGCAACTCCCACTGCTGGTTTCCAAGAGCTCCCGGATGTTTCTAATGCTTTCTCTTAACGAAAGCTGCCTCATCACYGTTGTGCTCTGAATGCCATTTTTAGGCTGGTTGGCAAGAGGCTTGCTGTTTTTTCCAAAACCAGGGCTAACTTTGCAACTCCTACCTAGCAACAGTGTGGGGGGGTTTAGAGCAAATGCCTGGCGGGGCTGAGCGAGCGAGTTGCCAGTAGGTCTTGGCTAACGAGCGCATCCTCATCGTCACATTCAAGCTCGGAAAAGGCAGTCCTGGAGGTGCCTGCTGTGCTGCGTGGTGAGTGCTTTGGGGAGCTGCACAGACCTGATGGCCAGGTGCTCGGTCTTGCCTTGTGTTTGAGCTGAAGCTGAGGGAGGGAGCCCAACTATAAARGCTGAGGGCTCAGTGGGACCTCTATTTCCCATGCCAGCAGCAGCAAGCTTTGGCTGACGGCAGGGGGTTTCAAGGTCGCTTCTYTAGCTACACTGGACTGACCTGCAAAATGGCTCTGCTTCCTTGGCCAGCAGTGCATGGATCAGGAATGCTGCGCTTTTTACTTTTTAGCGTTTTATTTCTTAACCTTGCGGTCCTGGCTGCCTGTGTCTCCTTCACGGCCCTGCATGAATGAGTAGGCACGTTCTTCAAACTCTCCCCACATCCTGAACCTGGTTTTCGGATCAAGGCTAACAAGTCTGCTAGATAATAACTGTGACGTTTATGTATTAATTTCTGGAGTTACAGGGATCAACTACACAGCATTAGCACTGCTACACAGTGTGTCCTCTGTTATTTAAAAGGGAGGACAGTGAATAGGTTCGGTTGTTTGAGGTTTCAAGTAATCCAGGGGAGTTTTCAGTGTAACTAATACTTGTCAGGAATTTGACCCTTGTTGGGATAACAAGAAGTTCTGGATAAGTGAGGTGATACTGTAAACATGTAGTGAAAAAGGGCCAGAAAACTGTTTGCTTAGGTCAGTAGCTCAGGCTAATAAACTCTCCCAGCTGCTGATCTAGAAAAATAATTTATATAGCTTTAACCTAACATATGCAGAAGTAGAAAAAATATTCTTTTTGTAGATTTCTTGGATGTTTTCTTTCATTACAGTCCTCCTTTTATCCTTGAGGAGGTCAGATAYACACCCTAGCAATTGCATGAAAAGCATGACTTGGAATAAGCAGGACTTGACATGTCCTGGGTGCCACATGCGTCTGACACAGTCACGCTGTTCTGCTGCAACTGTGTCAAAGAGAAGAAAATAAAAGCAAATTTAAAAATACACATCAGAACTACTATTGGCTTGATAATGTGTGTTTGGAATGATGGATATCCTGGCATTTTGTTGAACAAATTATGAATTTCATCAATCATTGGCTAAACTAGTTGAAAGGCAGTAAATGAGTGTTCCTCAGTTGGCTGGTCGTTGGTTCTTATCTAAGCTTTTGTAAAAGCCTGTCGACAGGCAAATATAGAGAAATAAATACTTTCCTGTGCACCAAAATGCTCTAAGCTAATACATTTCCTACTGAAGTCAGTATTTAGTAAAGGACTTCTGTAAAAGAGAACCTTGACTTTGGTTTTGCTTTGCTTTGGGCTTTCTGAGAAACAAAGGCAGGCTAGCTTGATCTTCCTTCTTTGTGTGCACGCCTATGTTTTGTTTTTATAGTGCTCCAAAATGGTTGAGCGGAATTTGATATTTCAGAGGACAAGAATTTTACATAAACAAGACAAATACATCATCTTAGAGATGTGCTGCAGTCAACTGAAAATTTGAGTGAGCAAGGTATTAGCAAGATTATCTCAGAATGGGGGATACTTTATATTCAGAGATATCATACTAGTTGTTGCTTGTTCTTTCCATCTGTCTAATAAAACTGAGAGAGCAAAAGTCAGTAAAATATTATGATGAGTTTGAGGGGAGCTCAGGAGCTGTATCTTCAGATCTGCCTCACCTCAATTTCTGAGCACTTTAGATGTCTGAATGATGTCAGCAGTGATGAAAATATATTTTCCATCAGAGAAAGTATCCAATTTACTTTTCTCTGGAAAGTAAATTCCAGGGATACATTCCAGCAATGTATCTGCTCATCCCTGTGCTAGATATGGTACAGCATATGAAAAAACACACTCATAATTTTTTATTTAAGATACAGCACTTATATGCGGTTAGAAAGCAGATACAGACAAATGAGGTATTTGTTGCTGTTGGTCCTATCAGCAAGCCTAGGGTCTAACTGCTGCTGGCTTTTCGTTAGCATAACAACACCACAGAATTTTGGAGAGGATAATGGGGTAGTTTTATTGAAATTCAAAAGAAGCTGTTGTAAGCAGCAGCAGGCCAGTGTGTGAGAAAACATGAATTCCCCAAAATGCCTCCAGTCAGCACCCACAGCATTACACAGTGTTGGCTGGTTCCCAGGGGTGTGTGAGACCTTAAATGCTCTTTAGGCCTTACTCTCTGATTGATCAAAGACTAATCACTTGATTTTTTAAATACTGTTACCCAATCTCTTTAGCCACCCAATCCTGATTAAAATTTGCTTTCTAAATTATGATCTTAGAGAACTGAAATTCCTTGGATTTTAGACTTGCACATTTTTTGAAGAGCTGCAAGTGCAATCATACTTTGCCTTGTCAAGGTACTTACATTAAAAATACTTGTGGGTAGGTTATCTTCCCAAGAGTTTTATGTTGCTTTGTCTGTTTTTACTTTTTTTTTTTTTTTTTTTNGCTGAATTTGAGCAATATCGCATTAGTCCTGTGCACAGGCAATTTATGTGAGCAAATTGCAAATTGAAAACCTTAAAAGACTGTTGTTGGTATCCACTATCAGAGCTTTCATTATGACTAATTCTGTTGCACCACAATAGGTAAATACTGCCTCTATACAGAATATAACCTACTCCTTTATAGTTTTACATGTTAGAGGGATAAAAAYGGCCAACTGAGTCTAGAAAGTGGATGGGGAGTAGAAGAAAGAGGCAGTCAGCTCTTTCAGGTAGSATCATGGAAGGTGGAGTTTGAGTTCTGCCAGATGGCAGGATATTTTGGATAATCTGTGTGCTGTGGGGTTGGTTAAGTTCCTGGATGATCTGCATATTGGCTATATGCAGGTGAGGCTGTGGCGTGGGTGTCTGATGAGTTTTCTCTGGTCACTAGGAAGGACAGCGTAGAGGTACTCGCTAGAGCCAACATGTCCTGCTCCACGTGTGGCGTGGAGACACGGAAGCTGGTTTGGGACAGGGGCTCTGCAGTRCTCTAAATCAGCCAGGTTGCTGGTGGCTTCTTGCTGGCTCTGGCGCTAGGACAGCTGCGATCATGGCACATGAAGCCTACCTAGTCATCCTGCTGGCCTCTACTGGTTGCCCAGTCTGGGTACACCTCTCTTTGGTCAACCTACTGCAATCTGAGGCTCCCTATTGAGAACAGGAAAAAAAAATAATTGCTTTAAATATATCCTCTTTCTTTTGGACACGGTCATCATCTAAGCTTTGTCTCTGTTCATATTATCTGTCTTTAAATTGTARAAGTCTTTGGAAATAGCGAGTCAGGAGTTGGAAGCTTGTTGCTGAGGATGTGTGAACATCTCTGCAAGTCTTTCTTATGTGACTGCTCTGGGCAGGAGGCTTTGGCTGTACCCAAGTCAGGAACGTTTAATTATCAGTGTTTTTTTTTTTTTATAAACAGAAGATATTTCAAATCTGATTAGGACAGAAGGCAGGGTATAAAGGGAAATGTAAGGCCTGAAATATCAGTAGTAACTGATTTTTTTCCCTTTCTTTTCCTGCCACTAAGTCTGATGAGCTGTTTCACCACCTCCACCCATTGAGTCCTGTTCCCRAGGTGTGGTGCGTGTGTTTGTCATCCTGCACAGGCCACTTTGTCCATTCCTAAAGCGCAGAGGATGAGCACAAGYAGGCTTCAAGTAGACCTGTGGCGTGTTAAGAGAAAAGGGAACAGAAATCATCTGTCTTGTGARAGGAGAAGTCCTTTTCTTCTATATTCTGCCCCTGAGAGGAGCCAGAGCCATAACATTTTGAAAAACTTGRGGAAAAAACCTTTCAAGAAGAGAAAATTAAAATAAAAAGGAATTCCTTTCTTTCCATCTTGACTTAATCATTATTTTTTGCCCTCAAATGTGAGGAAATCTGCATTCTGCCTTTTGAATACAGTGTATAAATGTGCTTTTCCTTCCTGCTGCGAGCTGAGTCTTCAGGGCTGTAAGGACTCTGCCATCCAAAGGCAGCCCAGGGAACCTGCTTCCCAAGGGGCCCTTCAGAAGCATTAACTGCACAACCTCTGCAGACTTTTTAAACAATAATAACAGCAGCTGGCTGTTTTGCACAGTCTCCCTAAATTTGCAGTTACTGTAACTTCATTAATAATTCTGTCAGCRTTGGAATTACGTGTAACAAAYTATTTAYTGATGGTTGAAAAGGGACAGAAAAYAAATCACTGCAATACTTTGGGGCAGCTCATCTTACCTTGGATATTTACCATACGTTGGGGTTTATCTGTCTGAGAATCTACAGGTATATGGGTTAAATGTTGTGATACTCATTTAGGTGGTTGAAATATGTATAGTGAAAGTTAAGAATAAGCATTGATTTATTTAAAATCTTTTTGCATAGATACTTTGGTTGTCTGTAAATGCACATGCAGCCAACATGTTTATTGATTCTTTCCCCTTCATTTCCTCACTAATATCATTCTAAACAACCAAATGTGAAAGCTTTCTTTTCTTTTTTTCTCTTTTTTTTTCTCCTTTTTTTTTCCTCTTTTTTTTTTCTCCTTTTTTTTTTTTTTTTTTTTTTTTTTTGGAAGTAAAACAGTAATACAGATTTTTTGGTTTTGTTTTTTCCCAACTGGAATGTGCTAGAACTTCATTCAGTATAAAAAGCCAGTTTAAAAAAATAGTATTTGGGAGACTTTAACAGTTTCTTTTAGAAGAACTGGCAAGGAAACCCCAACCTAGAAGAACTACAGCATTTTATGTAATGTTGGCATGAAAATGCAAAGCTATGAGTGGGGGGAAAATGTATGTCAGGTATCATATAACAGCAGCAAAGAGATTTCTGATGTTTATCAAACCTTGAACACCACAGATTATTAAAACATATTCCTTGGCAATAAAGAGTAGATGTTTAATTTGAAAGGAGAAAAGGAATTTGTTGCTTTTTTTGCAGAGGTCGTGAACTGAGCAGGAATGAGTCCTCCTTGGCGGTTTTGCTGTTTTGCTGTTTGCCTTCGGGAATAGAAATTTGGTCGGATTTTAACAGCTACTGCCAGGCCCTCGGCCCCCACAGGCCGCGTTTCCTGGTGCTGTTGGAGGCCCAGCTTGGATGCGGGGCCTCAGCAGCCCGGCCTGGATGTGGGGCCTGGGGGCCCTGCAGGCCCTCCGGCTGTGAAGTGCCCTCATCTTGGATGGATGCCCCCGCTGGGAGCAGCCTSAGCCGTGGCCAGTTGTTACGCATTGCTCGCTTTGAATGGAAGGTGGCTCTGCTTAATGCATCAGGCAGAAGCGAGCGTACCAGGTCCAAACAAGGGCCAAGGCAAACCAAAGCCCTGCTGGTAGCTGCTGTGATAAGCCGAGGCCGCTGCTGCTGCTGGTAATAGCTTTGCTTGCAGACAGTTCRTGCAAAGCTGGGTTTAATTTTAAAATTATTCTTTTTGTAACCTTACAGTTTTGTGCTTTAAATGTATGCTGCACAGTATTTCAGCCTTTTTTTTTTTTCTTTCTTTCTGGCCCTGGATATTCAAAATTTCATACACAACTAGTTCTGTATAGCTGGATGCAGCAAAACCTTTTCATCTGAGATTCATCAGGCACCCATTTTCATAAAGTATTTTCCAGGTCTGTACAACTCAAAGGAAATCTGCTTCTGTACCTCAATAAGAAGACAACTGATAAATGCCCAGGAGAAAATAAGAATTAAGGCTATAACACTTCAAAATGGCTTTGTGTCATGCAGTTATCCGTTACAAAAACTCTTGTGTGTCAGAGAGCATCAGGTATAAATCTCATGAATGCTGACTTGCAGGTTCTCTTTCTGCCCTTGCTTTCTTCTTTGGGTGTTCTGAGAGAGAGGACACAGAAATACTCATTTTGGTGATTGCAAGTTAAAAAGTGTTTTTCAGATAGTCATCTCTGTGAAGCTTGCCGGTGAACTGCATTGATCATGCTTGAAGCTGCCTATACTAGTTCCTAATAGGTTATGTTAGGCAGATTAGATCCCGTGACACACTTTCTCAGATGGAGAGGTTCGTGGTTTATAGGATCTTCCCCTTTTTCCTTCTGTGCTGGCCCCACTCCATCTCAAATGTCCTGTGTTAAGTCATACCCGGTGGTTCCGCAGAGGAGTCAGACAAATTGGAAAATAGGTTGTTACTTTCTCCACAGTGCAAGCAAAGGTAGAAAGCAAGCATTGAGTAATGTGCCTTGAGACATCAGATGTGATAAACACATCTCTTGAAGCTTGGAATATGAAGACAGAGAAAGGAAGGAAAAGTATGTAAGAAAAGGTAGTATCTTTTATTAGATCAACTGACTTAGTAAAGGAAAACATGTGGGAAAAATAATCTTTATTACTACCATAATACAGTATCTCAGCAGGTACCCACATAYAAATAACTTTTGAGAAAGGTCTGTTGCACTGTGGCACATGTGGCTTAACACGATTGCCTTGACAGGCTCAGGAATAAGCTCAGCAAAACTCAGGTTTGTTAAGCAGTGTTTAGGTGTAGTTGATTGCTGTATGTAGCACATGAAAGACTTGTTTGTGTTGGAGCTCGAGCTATTTGCAGTGTTTCCTTTAAATTACCCCAAGGATCTATTTTGAGATATATCACTCAGGAGACAATTCAACTTTTTTTTCATCTATAAATTCCTTTTTTTTTTTTTTCTTCTCATACACAGGTTAGTCTCCTTTTTAATGGTATGTGTAGGAGAAGCTCTACTCTTTCACATTTCAGACTCGGGTTAGTTTCTTTGGTGGTCCATTACTTGTAACCAACCCCCTGATTTCCTTTCATCCTCACAATACTTACTGTAGTATTGCTACAAATCATCACTCTGGATTTAAAGTTTATGTATTTTTTGTTTACTTCAAGCAAGTTGCTTGGGATGGCAGCCCTTGAGATCCCCTAAGCAGGTAGTCATACTGTGYACACTTCTTAACAATTTATCACATCCTCATAATTGCACAGAAATATATTAAACTCAGAAAAGGCATTTTGGTCTCGCTTGTGGATTTCTTACCCATTTTGCTCTAAAGCTCAGTTGTCAGGCAGCGATGTCCTGAGAACTGAGAATGTCCAGTTTGTCCCAAAAGAATGTACAGAAAGATGTTGTGACACTGCACATGATTTCAGGGCTCCTTGAAATCTCTGTTTAGATACAGCCCTGCTTCCAGCACTCGTAATCCATAATGTGCAAGAGCAAATGAAGGTCAAATTTGTCTTCATGGCTTTTCTTTTCCCCATTCCTTCTTCAGATAGCATAAACATTGCCAGCAGGATGACTGTAAGAWGCGGTGCAGACCTTGAATTCTGAACTCCTGTTTGTGGCACTGAGCCCTCTGCCTTGTGGTGTTTCTTGCATTTTCTTTTTCCTCAGCCCACCCTGCCGTAAGTTTTGTAATGGCATATGCTACAAGGCAGAGTAAGACAAATGACAGTCCTTTCCTATTGCAGCATAAGGAACSAAGCTTTGCTTTTTTGGTGGTGGCTTCTCTCTCTTTGTGTCTTTTTACCCATCTGGCTCTGGATTTAATGATGAGGTGAATTCCCTGCAGCTTCTAGCAGTCGCTGCCTGCACCTCATGGCACACAAGCTTGCTCTCGGTGACCTTTACTCGTCAAAGATATGTTTAAGGGTTATAGAAGAGGTCACAAAGCTGAGACCCAATTCAGAAGCCAAGCAGTACAATTTGGTACTGAAAAACCGTGGAGAGGGAGTGGAAAGGACATTTTCACCTCTTCTTTGGACATAGTACGGCAGTAACCACAGCATATGGCATGAGGTAGGCACTCCTCCAGGCCTGGGTGGATGCTGACATCTGCCTATGATTTCATCAGCATCGGAGGTGGTGAGCAGCCCACAATATGCTCAAGGGGGCTGGTTTGCTTGCCTGTGCGGTGTCCTCGTTGCTGTAAACAAAGGCATCTCCCTCTGGTGTGGCTTGGGCTCGGCRAATCCCACGAAACACACATCATCGGATTGCACTCCTCCGGAACACCAGGGTGTTGACCTACCCCCAGCTGCATAGATGTTGCGTTTGTGTCTTGGGGGATGATGACCTGATGCAGCAAGGAGCAATATATCAGGGCCTGTGGGTGAAGTCATGGGGTCTGCCTGCTGCACCCCTCCCAGCCCGCGTGGCTTTTGCTGCCCTTGATTATCTCCTTCCCCGCGGTCCCCTCCTTTTCCCTGTTATCCTTCCCTTCGCTCTCTGTGGTATCYCTTCACTCCTCCTTCATCATAGCTAGCTGCAGAGATTCTAGGCTCATTTACAAAAGTCGCCGAAATCAGATACATCCTCCATTCTGTTCAGTGCCCAGATTTCACGCTGTGTTGAGACTTCCTGCCCAGGACCTGCAGAGCCTTTTTGTGCTCTGAGCTCCTTGCATTTGCCTTTCATTATGCACAGATATGGCCATTCCTGTCTGGGGATTTTAGCTTTAACCACAGAACTAATAATAATAATAATAATACACTAGGTTGCTTAAGAAATTTAGAAATATGGTTGAAATTTGTTACGGGGCAAAGATTTTTAAAAAGCAAGTCTGCTGGCTAAGGGCAGATTTTCTGAAAGAAATTTCAGACAATCAGTTTATTAAGTCAAAACTCCTAATTCTCATGGGAGGCTTTGCTCCCCCGTGAATAATGCTTATTTTTTATTTTTTTTTCAGTTGCAGCACTTAATTAATGTACACTGGATGTGCTTGTGTTTTATATGAGACTAATGGTTGCATCTAGTAGCAAAAGAGGTTGCCGGATGCCAGAAATTCAAAGAGTAGCTCACTAAAAGATAAATGGAGCCTGCTCTTTCTTTTGCCCTGCCTCATACTGTCAAAGGATAGATTTTGAAATACCATATCAATTTAGGTGCCTGTAATCCAAAACAGAAAATTAATTTCCAACATACTAAGTCTCATTAGAAGCAGTAGGGCTTGAGCACCTTGGTAGGAAGTTAGGAGTTCTCCCTTGATCTTTGCAGATCTGGCACCACATGTCAGGTCTTGGCAGCCTTAGATAATATTGGCAGATTGCTTAGAGCCACTTTTGGGTTACTGATCTGTTCCCTGTAGCTGCAGAATGCTCTTAGACTGTTTCTCCGTCATGTTTTTAAGTTTTTTTTTGCCCTTGTGCTCAGCAAGCAGGGCTGTCACCTCAGGAGGTGCGTCCCACACGTGCTGAGGAGCCGAGACAGGCCCGTCTSTGTTTGCAGGGACACTCCTGGGGGTCTTTCCCGCTGAGCCCTTCCAGGCAGGACTCGTCTGCCGACAGCGGCAGCCTCAGGGATCCCGCCGCTCCGCGAGCCCAGCGGCCTCACCTTCCGCCAGGCCCCATCTTCATCTCGCCGGCCCCCTGTTTACTCCCCGGCACTAGATCTCGTCCGAGACGATTCCACACATGGTAGTAATTTTTTCCTTTGCCCTTCCACTGTTTTCTGTCTGTCTCGCCGCTGCGGAGTGTTGTTTGGAGGAGGACGGAGAGGCAGCTGCTGTGATAGCCTGTTCCTGCCGCCGCTGCTTCCAGCGTGGGCGGCTGCTCCGGCCTCTCCACGGGTGTCASCCGAGGCCGAACGGGCGGCAGCAGCGGCCACACGTGGGTGCAGTTGGTGAGGGCAACATCTGGCCATGACAGCTGTGTAGCAGCCCGGGYAGTAGCTGAACGTGCCCGTAATTCCTGCTGCTCCGGAGCTTTATTGGGGTTTGAGAGGCAAGGAACAGATCGAGCTGTTTGAGCGGTGAGTTTTACTTTCCCTCTTTTTCTCCTTTTCCTCATGCTGCCTTTAGTAGCTGCTAGGTAAGGCTCTTACACGCTAACATCCTTCTGGGTTGCACATAACCTTCTGCCCCTTAATGCTGTAACAGGCTTCGCCTTCAGATCTGGCATGGGGCAGCCTGTTATCCTCTAGTCCTTGTCTGTCACAAGAGCATCCTGAAGTTTCCAAATGCGTGTATCCTGCAGCTCCTGATTGAGCCGCCTCCAGATCTTCTGATTTGGGAACATGTATGGAAAGCGATGTTTCATAAAGATGTTTTTTCACAAAGTAACCCTGGGGAAAAAAAAAAAAAAAAAAAAAAAAAAAAAAAAAACCCAAAACACAGAAATGTTGCAAAGTTCCCAGCTTTTATCAAAAAAAAAAAAAAAAAGTCTAGTTTAGTGTTGCATTTCAACAAGATTGGGAATCAGTCAAAATCAATTGATTTTATTAAAGTATTTTTCCATCATCAGTTTTCTGTTTAAGATGGAAAATGAGGGAAATAGGAAGAAAGGTTGGAAATAAACAAAATGCTTTTAAGCGTCTGAATTTGAAATTCTCAGAAAAGCAGCTTGGAAATTTTCTTTTTTTCTTTTTTTCTTTTTTCTTTTTTCTTTTTTCTTTTTTCTTTTTTCTTTTTTCTTTTTTCTTTTTTCTTTTTTCTTTTTTCTTTTTTCTTTTTTCTTTTNNNNTTTTTCTTTTTTCTTTTTTCTTTTTTCTTTTTTTTTTTCTTTAAATGTCAGTCTGGAACAGAGAAAACTTGAGCATTCCAGAATGAAAAATGCCACCTGTTCCTTTGCAGCTGTCCTATAAAACCGCGCAGCGCTACTGGCAACTATTAATATCTCCAACTTTTTGATGTGGCAAGCACTTAGCATTGGCTTCAGTGTTTTCTGCAAACGTAGAAGTTGGTTTTGCTGTGTTTTCCCTAAGTTTATATACCTGGTCTGGGCTACGTACATCTGACAGACAACTGAGCATTTCTCAGTGCTAAGCTGTGGTTCGGGGTTGCAGCGTGGTTGCAGTGAGAATACTTAGTACACTATTGTGAAAGATGAAAGGAGTGGAAGGGGGCCAAATTCAAGCTGTTTTCCATTGCATCTGATCAGCAGATCCTATGGAGAGAATTTGCCTGCTGAGAATATTTGCTTCTCACTAGCTTGAGCTGTCTTGGGTTTTGGCAGTGCTACAGTGTGAATTTGCGGTGGCTTTCCAGGGTGTCTATCCTACACAACTGCCAATTTGTGTTTTTTTTTTTCTTTACAGGATTTAGGATTTTGTGCTCTGCTTTGAATCCGTGAGGAAATGACACAATGGTAGACAATGAATGTATTTTTACACTTACAGCAGATGAGTCATCTGTTTCTTAAAAAACAGCAGATCAAAAAACCAAATACTTAGGAGTGAGAGGCAAATCCTCCCTCCTCATGCTGCCTGGTGTAGGTGTCAGCTGCAGGTGTCTGTGCTGACCACCACAGTTTTATGGAAGAGTTGAGGTTTATTTTGTGTTATACTCCAGAAAACAAGGCAACTGAGAAAGTTGTGCCTTGTCTTTAAGAGATGACAGTGTTGAAATGCGGTTGTCCTTCCTCCCGGGAATGAGGTGGTCATTGCCCCTTCGCAGGGGCGATGTGTTGGTGGTGACATTTTGTGGGTTTGTTAATTTTTGTGTTCTGAAATTCAGTCCAGGTAAACATTTCTGTGGCTTACAGTGCAGAACTGTGAGGAGCTGCCAGGACTCTGCTTAGGCAAGCAGGGAGTTCTTGGTTTTTAACTTACTGGTAACTCATACAACTTATATTTGTCCTTTATCASTCACTGCACTGGAGCAGCTTCTCCAAGCAGTCTCTTTACAATTTTTACTATTTTAATAGAGAAAGCCTAATTTTCTACAAAATCTAGCGAAGTTGCAAGAGAAATTAAAGACTGCAGTCCTCAAGATCACTCTTTCCCAGGTTTTCTAGTTCAAGAACCAGAAAAAAAAGAGGTCTGAGGATTGAAATGAGCCTCTGAGCAGTTCCTGTGTGCGCTGAAACCAAAACAGGGCAGCAGGAGACCCCTGCGGGTGCTTTGGGGCTGTAGGAGATGGGGTCTGTATGTCAATAAAGTTGTGTCTTGATGCCCGCAGGAGCTGCAGGAGGGTTTGGGGCCATGTGCCCATGTGTGGGGGATAGGATGTGTTGTTTCTGAGACCCTTGTAGAAGATGGTGCTCTGGGAGCTGAGCGGCGCCCGTGGTCCCCGCAGTGTGACCCATTTGCGCGGCCTATTTCAACGTCAGTTTGGAGGAGCTGGATTCACACACAGATGTTTCAGTCCCTTTTTTTAGGGTTAGAATGATTTAGATATCCTGCTGGCTTTAAATCTACTTTCCTAGTTTTCATTACTGCAACAGTCACAAAGATGTAGGACATTAGAATAGACACTGYGAAACAACGAATAGTTACAGCTAACAGATGAAGAATTTTAGTTTCTCTTGAAAATGGAAGCAAAATCTTCTGAGAACTGAGAACTTCTGAGAAGAAACCAGTCCTTGGCCAATGGAAGGCATAGTAATCTGCAGAGAAGGCTTTCCTAGGGGCTAGGTCTTAATGATAAAACTCCTCCTTGCTCTCCAGTGTCTTAGCAGTGCCAGGATGTACAAATCTCCCTGGCACTGACCCAAGCTRGAATAAGCTCAGTTTTGCAGTTCAATGAGATACATATTGCTTGTGAATCCTGCCTAAGTAGTCCCCTCAGGATTGCCTGAACATTTCTCACCTGAACACATTTTTCTCCCTCCTTTTAAACAAATGTTGCCATTGTTAAGACTATTGGGAAACAAAAACTACAGAAGCAAAACTTCTTCCAGGGGTTGCTGCTTGAGTCTTTGGCATACATGGTTTGTCCTACTGCTTTGAGATACCAGTTTTCTAAAGGACACTTTGGGACAYGGTGTTACAGGAACTGCTGGCAAACGTTGCTTTTGTGATGACCATCAAAAGAAAAGAATATGCACAAACAGTCATAGGGCTGTGACACTCTTTCTTTGAGAAGTGGATATTTCATCAGTGGAAGAACTGGACTTCCACAGGCTGCCAAATGACTGATATTTTTATTACTGTTCATCATTTGAACTTCTGGCATGAAGATGGGTGCAATTAAGATCCCCCGGAGCTCCCCTAACTGTGATTGTTTTTTAAGTCTATTAGGTTGGTGTATCCCGTATGATCTGTATATTTTTGTTAGGAAATGTTGTTAGGAACCTGTTTTTTTTTCTTCTTCTTCATTCTCTTCCATTTCTATTAAATTTGCACATTGCTCCACCCACCCTTTGGACCTGACCACAACTGTCCTCCTTCAAAGGCTAAGCATAGGAGTCATTCATGTTGYAGTTGGAAATATTGCAGAAAAATTATGCTGCCAACAGTAAGCCAGATGGAGGATTTTACAAGCRTCTTTTCATGTGTCACGATCACTTTCAGTGAGGCTGCCCCTGGGTTATGGGCTCTCGGCTCTCCCCGCTGTTGTTCCTTTCTCCCTGGCTCCCTTCCAGCGCCACGTTTTGACCAGGGCAGAAAAGGAGATTGGGAGTCTCCTTAGCTTTCCAAGTGCTTTTTTTTGTGGTGGGGCTGGTGAGAGCAGGCTCCGTGCGCGAGGCTGTTGGTGCTGAGCGCTGGGCGCCGCAGCCCATGGGGTAAACGTGTGGGAGCACGTGTGGGAATGTAGCTGGAGACGGGAGTGAAGGTGGCCCCGTCCCCTCCAGCCTTTGCCCGCCTTCCGAGTCCAAAAGGAGAAATCTGTAACGAAGCACAGTGGTTTAGTGAAGGGTGTGGGGGAGAGGTGTATGTATGTGCATAGGTAAGTATAAAATATATATTAAAGATGCACAGGCATATGGTGTGTTCTAGTCCCCTCAGTGAAAAGCGATGTGATCGCTCCTGCTTTGAAAGAAACCTGTTTCAGCTTGGCATAACCTTACTATTTACCAAGTATTGATTTAAGCAATGGTAAAGAAGTCACCCAGGAAGGTGTAAATTCTCCCTGAATTCCGTGTGTTCCAAAGTTAGTGCTGTTTCTGCTCACAGAAACTGGGGCTATCTGGACTAGTAGTTCCGGGCTTTTGTGAGAGGAAAGAGCACGTGGCTCTTTTCCCAGCAATTTATTACTGGATTACCAAAGGAATAGTCAGCTTGATAGGATTGTCTTTTCCAAGGAAGAAGAGTTAAATGAATTTAATTTTTGTCTTGTTTCAGGATAATATCATCTTATTCCTGAGAGGCTGCAAAGAGCTGGGGCTTAAAGAATCTCAGCTCTTTGATCCGRGTGACCTTCAGGACACATCAAACAGAGTAACCGTCAAGTAAGTAGAGCAGCAGTTTGCAGTGAGCATGTTGTAGCCTCAAGATGCATGTGACTTAATAGTAAACGTTTAAGAATGAGCAAAAGGGCTGGAGAACTGTCATGTGTATAAAGCAAGCACAAAGCTGAGTTTTTCTGAAACCTGCAGCACAGGAAAGGATAGACCATTCTCTTCAGCAGCCTTTCTCCAAAGGCAAAGGCCATCTTTTTTTTTTTTTTTTCTTTCTTTTTCTCCTGAGAGATCAAGCACAGCTCTTTTAAAATACTTTTTTAGTTCAAACACTGAAATCATGTGGGGCCCCGCAGGTGGGAGGTGGATCTAAATTGATAACTTTCTTTTTGTCCCTCTAACTAATGAACCATGTAGGCCGGGGGAAAAAAAATCACTGCTGTGCTATTTCAGATCCAGCTGTTTTGAAGATTCGTTATAGGACTTTGTTGACCTTGAACCATTAATTGAAGATCCCAGAATATGCAAGGTGCAGACATGAGCGTAGCCTCCGTGTTTTATAATGAGAGCTCTAGATTGGGACACTGCTGTCTCTGAGCTGTGGATCTCTATGTAAACTATATGAACTTGGAATGTCAAGTTTCAGATGCTTTTCCACCGCATCCAATACTACCACACATAGGCATTTTATTGCTGCGTAATGTGCAGATATTAATGGATTCGCCTTGCTAATAGCTCATTTGCTTTTCTTCTCCCCTTTTTTGGCTGATTTTTTTAARTCTTCATTTAATCAACAGCTTGCTTTGTCGTGTTATATTCACATCCCTTGTTACTGTAAAGATTTTGAAGTGCTTSGTCTCTAATGCTTATATTTTGAGCAACTCTATGAAGTGATATAGGATACAGATGAAAACTATCACAGAAAGAATTACTGACTTGCCTGGGGTCACACAACATGGGCGAGAATCAAAGTCTGTATRGTCATAGACTGGTCTCTTAAATATGGACGTTGTCATCACGGACTAGAGGAAYAGAAAGAGTCAGACTGTATTTTCCTCTCATTTGTGCTAGTGGAAATCAAGTATTTCCATCTGTCCACCCCTAAGCACACATAAAATAACACAAAATGTCATAAAATTAACAAGACTTTTAATTGCTGTTACTTGAAAGTTCTCCTGAATTTTTGAGGTTCTGGCATGTGTAATTTTAAAAAGTAACTGCTCTGCAGACAGACAGACACTACTGAGTTGACTGAACGGCCTTGCTTCACTTGGCCAGAAAGATCACTAAATAAATCCTGGTCAAACATATCCATCTTATGGAAACAATTTACTAAATTTCAGCAGCATTCTAGTTTTTTCCCTTCTGGCAGTGAAAGCTGGGCAAGTTTTCATGGTATTCAAGCACTGTCTGGGAAAATTCAAAGGTTCTGAAAATCAAATTGGCCACTTTCCTTGCTTTGAGGAATAGTCTGCAGCTTTTCTGCTCCTTTTCCAAGTTTCTGGCTCTGAGCATGAGGCACCTCTCCCATGTACCTACCAGTGACACCCCTGTCATATAGTGAACATGCAGCGAGGCTCTTGCAGCCTTGCTCCAAGTCTGGCAACATTGGATGCAATGGAAGAGGTTCTCCATGACTGCCTTTCAAAGCACGAGAGTGCATGACTGGAGAGGGTTATGAAACAACCCYTAGTCTCCATTTGAAGCATCGAGACATGGTGCTTCTTACATGGACCTTGACGTTTTGGAGCTGAGGATGGCAGAGCACCTTGTTGGAGGCTGGTGCAAAGGCTGGGATGAGCTCGCGGCTCCTGGGAGAGCTGTCCAGCATATAAGCAAATCCAACCAGGAGCAATACAAGTGAGTCAAAGCCGGAGGAATATAAGCAAGTCCAAACAGGAGGAATATAAGCAAGTCAAAGCAGGAGCTGGGTTGGCCCACWGCTAAGATGCTAGGGAGATGTGAAATGCCTCCCTGGCAGGGGTTTTTCCCCCCTCGACTCTACAGAGAAAGCAGCGGTGGAAACGAGCCAAGAGCTTTGCTTGAGCTGTCCAAGTTCACGCTGAGTAACTGAGCGAGCTGTGCAAGCCAAGTCCATGACTGCTCTAGAGAAGTATGTTCAAAACTGTCTTCTAACTAGGTCCCAGAATGCGAAGGTGATTTTTTTTCCTCCTCTTTGAAGACTTTTAGGTTATTTTTTAAACACAATAAAAGCAGCATTTGTTCTGTGGCTAAAGATGAATGTGGCATTAYTGCACGTGACTAAGACAATGGCAGATTTTAAACTTTTTTTTCATATATATGTTAATACAGCAATATATATTAGATCTATTTTTTTTCTTTGGGTTATTCAACTTATAAAAATTATGAGCTAATACTGTAAAGAATTTCTTCTTGACTTGTTAAACAGGACTCTTTTCCACTGCTTTTTTATTAAAGAAAAAAAAAAGACTTTTATTTTTCTTAGTATGTGGGCATTGATGGATAAAATTTTGACTTAAAAGGGAGTTATCAAAACCTACTTTTTTTTCTCTTCTCAAATAGAACATRCAAATGCATTTATTTTTGGCTTTGTCATTTTGTCAGGTATTTTTTGGACTGGACTTACAGTTACAGTAGAAGACAATTCCCTTATATTATTATATAATCAGGAGGCACTCTCTTTTAAATCTGAAGTGCTCTTATTAATTTTTAGCACCCAAGAAAAATACACATTTGCTTCATTCCATTTTTAGTACCTTCTTTGCTGACTTTTGGAGTGTTGTTTGTGTTTGTGCAAAACCCATGCTTTGTTGCTTCTAACATAAAATTTCCACCCTTGTTGAGGAATGTTGGTACAAAATAAATGCATTGGATGCCAACATCAGTGCTTGAGTGCACACTCATAAAGSAGAATGTGATTTCCACAAGAGGTTCTGTTGTAACCAGCAGGATCTTTGTTGCTTCTTCCACCTTCCTTATTCTCTGTAATTCTTRATAGCTTGGAAACACCTGCTCTGTTTCCTTAATGCTTGTAAGAAATGCCTCCTTGTCATATGCATGTTCAGTTGCTTTCAAAATCTGCCTGAGTTGCATGATTTATCAGCAGACAGAATTTGACCAGCAGATTAAAGCAGAATGTGTTTTAGCAGTGAGRACTTTGGTCTTCTTTTTGCAACAAATCAGCAACTCTATTTAAAGGAAATATTTTTGGCACTGCTTCACTGTGGGACCCTTACAAACACATTTTCTTTTTGTACTTCCAGAATCCTAATTTAATGATTGAAGTAATGGTGACAAAATACTCCCACATTATGAATAAATGAATGTGTGAACTACATCCTCTTAGCTTTCATGTGTTTGCAGCCAGCAGGAGCATTGTGCAGGCTTTTGCTAGGGAAAACGTGATCTGCTGCATACACGCTCTTGGAAAGTGTGTCCACTTTCTGATTTTTTTCCCTTTTTCTTTTTCTCTGTTTGTGTGTGTGTGCAACCAGGAACATTGACTATAGTAGGAAGCTGAAAAATGTAAGTACATAACTTGGAGTAATTTTTTTTTTTTTTTTTTTTGTCTGGTTAATCTTCTATTTGGCCTGAATTAGAATTCTGTCAGTAGAAGCTGAGTATGGTTGAATATCACTGAAAAGTACTTTGGAAAACAAGTGCAAGCAGCTCTACTGGAAAATTAGACAGAGCTACTGTGGCAAAATATACTTAGAGCAGAAATAAAATGAAGAATATTTATCTCTGATACGATAAAGAAGTGAGCGAGGTAATCTCTGCTGTCCTGGTTTTGGCTGGGGGCAGCTTGGCTCGCACCTGAAGCTTYGCTGTTGCAGCCCCTCCTGAATATACTAGATAGGAGGTAAAACTGCACAAAGCATTTAAAATGAAGCAAAAGATTCATACGAGATCTGGATGCAAATCTTTACTACCAGGCTTGCTAGCTTTCTCTTGTCCTTCCAAACAAATAAGTGTTTTCCCAGAAAAGCTAATTCGATTTTACTTTAATTTCTTGTTGATTTAAACCAATGGCAGTAGTAATGGATTTAGTAACTGTTACATGCAAAAGAAAATGGCTAAGCTTTGCTGGCCTCAAAGTTAGTTATTCTTCTAAAGCCTAGCAAGCTGCCTTTGGTCAATTGTAAAATACTGTAAATTCAATTTTATGTTTGGCTGACATCCCTATAAACTGTAAGGAAATGCCAAGACCTTTTCCTAATAACTGCAAGCCAGTAATCATGGCCACAGGTAAAAATCACACAACTAATTCATCCTGTCTTTCCTGTCATCAGTGCAGTAATATCTTTCTCTCCTAACGCCCAAATGTGCAGGGGAAGAGTCCAACTTTGTCATTTTGGCACCTTTGAAGCCTGTAGTTAAAAATCTTTGTATAGATTTATTGTTTTAAAGTAAAGGTAGCTTTCAAAAACGCCCTCCACCCAGTGTTTGTAGGCAGTATATCCTTCCCAGGTGCACGATCCTGTAATCTCTGCTGGCAGCCAATGACAATTGCTTGCAAATGCAATGCTATTTGGAAAGAAAAATCAGCTGGGGATAAAGAAAGACGAGCAGAGAAAGTGATCAAATGCTCACAGAAATAAGTAGAAATACCACAACCTTCATCAGAGGACTGGATAGAAGAATGAATTGGACAGTTTCCGAGTTGTTAGCAGTGCTATACCTGCAAGTGTTTTCACTTGAGAACATGTACTGTAAGAAATTTTTACATAAGTTTGTTATTCTGTGCTGAGCAGTGCTTGTTGAAGGAAAGCAGTTCAGACCAAAGTTTTGTTTTTTTCTTTTCAAGAAAAAAATCACTATTGGCAAAATCAATTCCTTCTCTTCAGCACAATTGTCTCATTTTGGATGCAATTTTGAAATGATAAAATAAATGTTATTCAGTTATTTCATGGCATGTGTATTTATCTTACACACCACAGTTGTGCTATTAAAGAAGCAGTCTATATGACACCTGATGACACCTTTTCTGGTAGGGCCCCAGCTGGAGTGCTGTGTGTGACTTTGGACATCACACTTAAATAAGAGATAGGGCTCTAAGAAAAGAAAGTTGATGGCAAAAGGATAATCTAAAATCTGGTGTATATGACTGAGGAAAAAGTATTGAAGGAAATATATGACTGAGGGGAAAAAAAAAGTGCTGAAGAAATTTGGAGAAATCCAGAGAACTGAAGAAATATGAATGCTTTGGGCAATTCTTTAGGCAAGAACAGTCTGAGGGTCCGTCCTGTCCTGTCCCATCCCTTTCCCCCCAACCTTCAAATTTCTTCTACATCTATTTTCTTTTATCTAGTATGCATTATATGGCCCTGTCTGATCAGTTCATAAAAWACTGTATTTCAGTTTATTTAACTGCTTAAAATAGTTCCTAGCAACTACTGTAGGCATCTCTTATTTGTTACTGGTTACACATCTTTTCCACGTCAAAATATTTCCTCTTTGTTCTTCAGTGAAACACTTTGTTATGCCATGGAGTTATGCAGAAATAATGAGCATTAAATGAGAAAAAAAATCTCTAAGTGATGAGGTGATGTTTTGACATTTCAGSTTATGCAAAGCATTGAGCTGAACTACTTCTGCTGCTCAGTTTTCAGTCCAAATTGCAGCTGCACAGGTACCGCTAGAGATAGGGCGGCTGCCTAAGTGCAGATGTCTGTGGGTCCAGAGGAGGCCGTTTGCTTTCCTTGCATTATATGAACATCAGTGGGTTTGCAGGGGTTGGATTAAGATGCTGACGTTGAGCATTTCTCCTTTCCTRGAACAATTACAGCATCAGCAGAGCCAGAGCAAATTCCTCTGCTACCTCAAGGAGTGAGAGGCTGGATACATTTGCAAGTGCAACCCTTGGCATGTCTGAGCTAGGTTTGACTTGATTTTGGAGTTATGGGTAGGCAGTAAGTCAGAACTTAGATGACACCACCAACTCTTCCTACTTTACTATAAGAGAAGCAAGCAGATGTGCATGGCTTTTGGGCTGAGCATTTCTCAAGCCTGGGCACTGGAAGACACCACGGCAGAGTCATCTTGTCAAGTGTGCTGAGATGATTCAAAATGGAGCTACCTTTCCCTTTCCTGAAATGGGCAGGCATACGCTTCAGATATTTCATTTATTCTATTATGCATAACTATTTTAATTAATTAATTAACACTAATATTGGTACTCCTTATGTTTACAAATGGGCATATTTATAAGTGTGTTTCCTAGAGCCCTCCTCACTGGACAGTAGCTTCAAATATTTTATCCCAGTTCTTTTATTCAGATTTATTTTTATTGTTTACTTTCSAGCAAGACAGGAGAGTTTCAATTTGTAAAAAATACTAGGTGGATAGTGTGTTAAGTTACCTATTTTGCAGAACTGTTTCAGTACTTGTCTGGTGTATTTATGAGTAACCACTGAGACACACTTCCCTCTCAATTTGGATTTATAATGAAGTCCTGTGTTGCTGTGCAATTTTGAATAAATGAGATATGCTTAAGGGGGTTAAATATAGCTGAGTAACTGTGTAGATGGCTTCGATTAATTGTTATTAACTTCTGCAGGTATTAGTCACCATTTACTGGCTAGGGAAAGCGGCAAACAGCTGCACCTCATATAGTGGATCAACCCTGAACCTGAAGGAGTTTGAAGGTTTGCTGGCACAGATGAGAAAGGTATCTTTTTGTTATGTTTGGGGAATGGAAATGTATTTCAAATTATTAGTCCCATACATACTCTTTGTTGCTGTGGATGAAGGAGATGGTGGGCTGGAGAACAAATAGTAAACCCCTGCCTCCTTTGAAAACGTTTCTGGCTGTACCAAGCTGTAAACACAGCGCTTCTGGCAGCCGGCTCTGCGATGATATTAATGATGAAGCACTTGATGTGAAACAGGGCTTTACAACTGTCACGTGGCTCTGTCGTCTTCATTTCCCTAGCCTTTGGTTTGAATTACTTTCATTTATGACACAGTTTCGGCTAGAAGAGCTGAGACGCAGAAGTGAGCGAGCTGGACCCGGGGGAACAGAGGTTATTTTTTCTTTAGACGTTCAGGCTTACGGGCACCTCTTCCCTTATTCAGTGTCCAGTCAGAGTGCAAAGCACCAAGCCAGGTATCTAAATAAAGCCAAAGGCCAGAAGGAAGAGAATGTGTTTCCCAAAGGGCATGGCWGGGATGAACCTGTAGTTTGCCATGCTCCAAACTCTTGCAGCAAACAAATTTTGGAAGTGGCCCGTGATGAGTTGGGTTGTGTTGGCAAGGAAACATTGCTGTTGCTGCCGGGTGGTTTGGGCACCGCCGGCTGAGCACGACAGCGTTTCCTGGACCCAGGTCGGGGCTCTGAGCCCCACCAGTAGTTATTGTTGATACCCAAGTCTGCCTTAACTGGGGACAGAAGTGGGCAAGAACGGGTATGTGTGAAGACATCAGCTGAGTGGTGTGGCTGAGACTAAGCACCAAAGAAGTTGTTATTATGTAGGTGGTTTCCAAGTAGGAGATAGAGGGAAGAAGCAGTCCTTGCTCCAGAGAACTTGTAATCTCAAAGGTGAAACAGAGATGGACAAGGGAGCTCATGCAGAAAAACTGTCCAGGGGCAGTTTGCTATAGTGCTAGTGCCACATGGTGTCATAGTTTCATTTTTAATATTGAGTCTGACAGTGTGAAGCTCTTCTGAGTTGTATTTACCCATCTAAGTAATCATTAGAGCATTGAAGAGGTCCTCTTGGGTTCCTCGGGTGCGCTGAAGTAGCCTGGGCTCTCAAGGCAGGGTTAGCAGCAGCGCTGGTACCAATGTGTGTTTGAAAGAGCAGGGCGCTACAGGTAGGAGACAGAAGAGGCTGGACCGTGATTTGTTGCAGATGTTGGAATGGAAGCAGCGCCGAGACCTCATAAAAGCTGAAAGCTGTAYGTTCTTTAACGGAAAACCAGAGCACGTCTCAGCGCTCAGAGGTCTCTGTGGATGGTGCTGCTATGAGAGCGACCCCCTTTGTAAGGTCYCCTCTCTGCTCTGACACCCCCTCCGTATTTCAAATTGGCTCTTGGGGACTTTCTTGTTACCGAATTTGGAGACATTTGGTTGTAAAAGAGAACATGCTAATCATGCTGTGTARCACTGATGTGCCTTTTAGCTGAGACTGAGTGATGAAAAGACACTTCATTACATTCTCTACTGGCATTTTTTTCCACAGAGTTTAATAATTGAATCGACCGTRAATAATAGTTCAGTCTGTTTCAGTTTTTCTATTACAAATCCCCTCTCCCCGCTTTTTTTAATAAATCAAAAGACAGCKCGGATGTAAGTTGTCTTGGATCCATCTTTTTCTACTTCTCAAAATGAAAGAGCTATTCATTTCTAATTTTATTCATAGCTACTCTGTTTTTAATTTCATTAACTATTTGGCTATGCATTCTTCTCTGCTTTAAAACTGGCAGTTCCAAGTGACCAAGCGGCCCTGGTTTTGGTTACATTCAGAGGGCTGAGGTTCCTGCAGAAATGCATTTTACATACATCACACTTTCTATACCACTTGGTGACACRCTGTATATCTAATTAGGTCATGTGAAAGCCTGAGCGTGCTGCACCATGGCACTGTCAGCCTTGCAGATAACCACTCTCTTTCTTCCCACTGCTAACATTTGGGAGATGATATTTGCTCAGTGCAGGGCAAGTATTTGCGAGACAGTGTTTCGCTGGGTGAGTAGTTTGCCAAGGGGAAGGCTATAAAGAAAGGCCGGGATACCATCCTGGGGCCTGCCTCTTAATTCCTGCTGATTTGCATGCAAAATTAACATAAACAGCCCTTTGAAAGCCGGGCAGCGGCGCTCATTAGTTCACAATTGGACTGTTTTCAAACTCTGAAAAGATAGGGAATGCGGGATGGGGCTTTCTGCCTTGCTTTGAGSCCTGTGGCTCTCACTTCTTTCTGTGTGTTTCGAGTGCAGTAATTTCAGAAAATGGAAGTGAGCCTGCGCACTGAGCATAGCCGATCAGTATGGAGAGACAAGGAGCTTTAGAGAATTTRGATTTCAGAAAGCTTTTGGGCCGTTTCTCCAACAGGATTTTAATGGGATTTTTGGTTTTGTTCTTGGGTCTGTGTAAATCATGCCGACTCCAGGGAGACAAATCTTTGTTGTCTGGTGTTTCGCTGGGTATGCTGGTTCACACGCTAAGCAGGACCAGAGAAGGAAATTACATAGGGTTGAGCTACTACTTTGTTRGATATTTTTTGTTTGCTTTTTGAAAACTCATGTCATTTTGGTCGGCAGCGAGGCTGCTTTTTGGCACCACCACAGTTTAGCTTGGCCTTAGGGAACCTTTGCCGCTGTCCTTGCCGCCGCGTTTTGGCAGGGGGCTGGTGAGTGCCGCTAATGAAGCCTTCCTCCTGGAAAGCCTGCGGGATGCAGGGGCTGAGCTTTCCCTCCAAGCCTCCCTCTTTTCCAGCATGGAAGCCTCTGTGTGATACTGCAGCCCGCTGCTCCGTGCGTTGCTGCTCCCCAGCAAGCCTGCCCTGTCCCCCCGTCGCAGCAGGCGGGGATGCTCGTGCTCCGTCTGCTCAGGATGGTGCTGGTGACGGGGGAGACCTTCGCAGCCCCGGGCAGCAGGAGCTGCGCTGAACGCAGCCGTTGTGCTCCAGCGAGCTGGAACCAGGGGGTGCTTTTTAATTAGGAATTAATATTCAAATGCTTCTGGGAAGAAAAAAAACTGCATTCCAACCTCTTTGGGCTGCAGAATGTCAGTCTGATAATAGCACCCACATCTCTGGCTTTGCTTACTGTCGGGGAAGAAAAAACAGATTTATCTTTGAAGAAAAGTAGTTATTTTTGGTGTTCTCGGCCTGTGCTATTGTAATTAATGGTAAGACACTCACTGAAACAAGGATTTTATTATAATGCAAGGGTGAGGATGGCTTCTATTGACCTTTCCCTCTGCTGGAGTTTCAGTGTTTTAGTATGTGCTGCTTGCACTGGAAAGAATTTATAATCACAGGGCTGTCAAAGACAACCATTGTTCTCACTGCTCTGAACATGTGGGTCAGCTACAAGTGCTTTCATATCCCCCAGAGCCGGGAGCTGGCAGAGAGTAAAGAGCACAACTGAATTCTTCTGAGGCATCAGGAAAAGCATTTTGCATATTTTTCATTGCTGATTGCTTCAGAAAGACATCCCTCTTTCATAACAGGAATTTCTCTTCAAGGTAGAGGGAGGCTGGGGCACACTGCTTCATTATTTTGCTGAGCTGAAGCAGCAACAACAAATGCTGTCCGCTGGTGTCCCAGCCAGATACAATAGATAGGCAAGGGGAGGAGAGAAGCTTTTGGAAAGCAGCAGACGTAAACTGGATGCAGGCAAGATGTTAAAACTGTAGTTCCTTTTGCCCGGGCTATGGACTATGGACAGCAAGTCAAATTGCAGGTCTCTCTCAGTTTTGATCAGTTTATTAACCTCTCTACTGCAGCTTTTCCTCAGATTGTCACACTAACCTAATGAGCATGGCTTCTTCTTAATCAGCATAAAATTGGGGTTTATGGCAACTTCGCACTTCTGCTCTGAAGGGAAAAAGGGGCAGAAAGCAAATCCTCTGGGGGGGAGGAACGTTTTAGTGCTTTAGGAGATGCTTTGCTGTTGACGCACCTCGCCGGTGTGGCGGGGGCTGCTCTCTGAAGAGGTGCCCGCTGTCCTTGCGTGCAGGAGACGGAGGAGATCGAGAGCCCCAAGCGCAGCATTCGGGACAGCGGCTACATAGACTGCTGGGACTCGGAGCGCAGCGATTCCCTCTCGCCGCCGCGCCACGGCAGGGATGACTCCTTCGACAGCCTGGACTCCTTTGGATCCCGCTCGCAGCAGACGCCCTCCCCAGATGTAGTGCTCCGAGGGAGCAGTGATGGTGAGTACGGGCACAGGGGGGCACGTGCCTAACTTTGCGACATATAAGTGGTGTTTCTGGAGTCCATATGGGGTYCAGCAGCTGGACACAGCCCAAATCCTGTGAATCCAGTGGGAGAAACTCTCTGTSAAGGCAGATTTCTGCTTTCTCAAGGCTGAGATGACTTTGCCAACAGCTTTGCTGAAAYCTGAGTTAGGGCAGCGTGGTGTTGGAAAACGAATGACATCATAGCAGTGTAATTTTATGATGGGAAAGTGCTTGTCTGGGCTACTGTGTAAGAGGATGTTGTGCAGATAGATTTTAATTTATCAGCTAGGCTGAGGCAAGGAGAATGGCATGGGATTGGGGAGATATTGAAGTAAAAACAATTCTGCCTAAATAAATCATGGGCAGCTAAATGAAATAAAGAAGTGTTTTGGAAATGACTGATATTGGGCAGCCTTTTGAAGTCCMATAGAGAATGTCTTGACGACTGCCACATTTGTGCTTCCATGGTATTTAGCAAGTTGGTAACATGAGAGCTCCGAGCACCAGAGCTGTGGTTGTCTTGGTACACCGTTGGTTCTGGATGTGCAGCTCTTGGCTTGTGGAAGSGGGGCTGCTTCCCTGCAAGTCCTGTGGGATTCACAGAGGCTTTCTGAGGCTCTGTGTGCAAACACAGGGCCCTAGATGAAGAAATGTTCACTAGGGAGTAAATGTAGAGCATGTGCATRGTTACCTGTTTTGAGATGGATTCCAGTTCAGAACAAGACCTTTCATTTGGGTTCCCTGGGTCARTTGGGTCAGTTGAACATCATCATTGTCAGATGAAGTTATATTCCACATGTGAATCACTTCTCTGCCACAAATTTCTTTCTTTATTTATTTAATAAAAGAAGAAAGAAGGGCAGGGAGACTTTCTGACAGGAATCAGCTGTTACATGGCCTTTGGCAGTGTGAAATGAGCTGCTGCTAATCCTAACCGGATACATGAGAGCTGCTGAGGTGACGAGGAACTCCTTAAAAGTGCAAAGCTGGCAGAGAGAGTTGGTATCAGAGATGTATTGTTAAAAAGCTGTGGGGACAGCAGCTCTGCGTTCTGCTCTGCTCTTTTTGAGAGGCGTGTGATACTGGGGCTGCTGCAAATAGATCATCTGGATCCAGATCCTGGAACTGGTTCCCTGAGATGTTGTATCCCCAGGCACCAAACTGGGGTATCCCCAGGCTGCARTAGGAGAGTCTCCACATTATGAAGTGTTTTTCTGCCTACCTAAGCTAGACAAAAACCCAGGACTGACAAATAGGAACACCTCATGTGTCCTGACTGAGAAGTGTTGCTCTGTTTTGGGCTGTCTGGGAGTAACCAGTGTCCCTCCCTCTTTGGAGCTGCTCCCTAGCTGGTTACAGGTGTCCCATAGCTGCTTCCTGTCGGCTCCTGCAGCAGCAGCAGATTTCAGTATGAGGTATTTCAGAAGACTCTGTGGTGACTTCTTTGCCACAGCTAAGGCATACCATCTTGTCCTACTTTTGAGAGTTTTGACCTCCTTCTCTGGAGATCCTCAAAATCCACCYRGATGCCACYTTGTGCCACRTGCTCTGGGTGTCCCTGCTTGAGAAGGAAGGTTGGACTAGGTGATCTCTAGAGGTCCCTTCCAACCTYAACCATTCTGTGATTCTGTGAGTACATAACACAAGACACAAGAAAAGAGGCAAACATACACAGTTTGTTCTTGAAAATTAGCCTTTAACCATATGCAGACGCTGGGTGCCTGCAGCTGCTGTGTGCGTGTGTAGGATGTGTCCAGCGAGCCCCTCCTAATACATCCTTGCAATAACTTCACAACTGTCTCCTCCAAGAGTTGCAGCTGAGGTGTAGCTTGGCTGACCTCCCTTCTGCCTAACCTCTCCCCACGGCCCCAGCAGGCCAGAGTTTCATTCGGCTGGATGTGATTTTGATAGAAATAATGTATATGCAGAACTGGATGCAGGAGGTGATTTTGCCTTCTTTCCATCTCCCTCTTTCTGGATAACAGTTTTATAAACCCAAGAGTGTGATAGCAAAATAGGTTTATGACTCCTGCTATTCTTAGAAAAAGAAAAAGGGATGGAGATCATTTAAGTAACTGTGCAATTATGATGATTAGTTAAGATTTGATCATTAATTAGAAGTAAGACCACCTTCACTGATGCTGTATGTGGTCAGCATCTCTGCTCAGGAGCTGCCACGGTGCCCTACTTGGGCCCTGTCACCTGGCAAAAAGCGAAGAGAAACAGTTGTAGGCAAGAGCAGCTTGTTCAAAAGCTGCAGAAGAGCAGTCAGACCTGCCCTTAGAGCGCAAACGTACTCAGGGATGAGTGAAACGTGTTGCTTGGAGGGCAGGAGTGCACAGGTTCCTTCAGGAACCCCTGGCAGGTCCTTTCACTCGCTGCCGAGTGCCTCTCTGTAGCGTAACCGGCTGCGCTGTGTGGACTGCGACTCTTCCTTTGCATGGGAAAGAAAAAACACACAGTTAACATTATAAATGGAGAACATGGTGAACATGGTTTGAGCTCCCAATCAGCCCTTTCTTAATGTTTGGTTGGTTGGTTTTTTGGTCTTYTTCTGGAAAATTTGAGCTGAAAATAATTTTCTGAGTAAAATGCAAATAGTTAAAGAAGCTGTTTGYCTTTGAAGCACTGAACTTGGCCATGCTTGTAGGCGTATAAGCAATTCCTCTGCCACTGTGGTTATCTGCTCCAGCATTTCTGTCTGCCAATTCAAGATTAATTTTCATGTGATACAAAAATAAACACCAGAACAAAGTCGAGAGCAAGTAGAATAGCAAACAACATGAAGGGATCTTTTCATTTGCTTTTAGCTCCTCAGTGGCCAGCTCGGCCTGTTGATACCACACTTCTTCAAACCTCAGCTGTCCTCAGACACTYGTGACTCTGTGGTTGTCTCCACTTTTTGTTTACACAGTCTGAGGTCCCGTTAATGATGCTACGTATCATTTGCTTTTAACCAAAACTGGCCAAACAAAATGTACTGSCATGGAAATATTCTGTGAATTTGTCTAACTAGCTCATTCCTATTGTGTCTTGTCCTTTCTTGCTGTTCCCTTCCTCTCTTCTTCATCTCTTTCCAAGCAAACATTGAATAACTCAATCTGCTGCAAAAGCTCTTTGCAAAATAACATTCCTAGCATATTTAGTCCTCTTTTCCTCCCCTCACTTTGAGTTATACACAAGCTACTTGTGATTTTTATGACTTCATTGTTCTCAGTTGTTCATTAGGTAGCTCAGTGAATTAGCTAGTAATTCACTAGCTCAGTGGATTACAAAGAAGACACAAATTGGGTGGCTTCCTCCCTCCTCAAGAGGGACAWTAACTGTTGCCCATGCAAATCTTGCAAAAGGGAGCCAAGAGCCGGAGAGATCCAACATCCCAAAGTTGGGAAAAGGTCTGAATGCTGAAGGGTGGATATGCAYCATTTCAGTCATCAAACCAGGCCCTGTGGTGATGTTATGCCCTTGGAAGAGAACAATTTACAYGAGTTCTTATTGAACTACTTACAGACCCCAGATGATGGAAGGAATCTAATGATTGTCTRTGAAGTGACTTCCCACATGACTATGTGAGGAAAGTCCCACTGCAAATGTTCTTTAAGTTATTCATCCTACCATTTGTGAGTTGTCCTTCCATTTTCCAGGATAAGCCTTGCCTAAGTTTCGGTGAATATTTTTTTAAGGGAGGGTAAATACCACAAAGCTGACTTAATTTTACTGAAATTAACGAAGTGTTCACTCRGTTCCTTTCATCTCCCAGCTTGTTCTCTGTAATTCTTAGTTTTTCTATCTCATGTTATTTCTTTTCTTTGCCAAGAGATATTCAATCTTTACCGTACTGATCTAGCCATCAAATGCTATAGATGCCGTCTCTCTCTTCTTGAACTTTTCCATCTCWGGATCAGATCTGTGCCTATTTTGCACTGTGCTAGAATGATTGACCTAGTGACCAGCGGGAATGGAGACAGATGGTCTGAGTCCATGAACCAGCTGAAGCTTATTCTTAGATATTAGTGACCAAAGCTGACACCATGTGCCATTCATGTGCCATGAACTGTTGAAAGTGCCTTTGTTCCAAGTCTGTAGAAATATTCACAGGTCCGTGCCATCCTGTAAGTACATAATGTGCCTTTCTTGGCTTGAGCTTGTGATTTGCAAGCCTAGGTTCAAAGAATGTGCATCAAATCACACAAACCCATACATAGGGCTTGACAGAAGTCAGAGAAGCATCTGTAAGTGTTTTGTATGATGGTTAATCTGATCATGAYTTTTTGTGACTGTCCTGAATTGTGACAGTAGCTGCAGATTGTCTTTTCAGGGGCAGAAAATGCAGGCTGGCTGAAAAATACAGTATCTACTCTCTCTGTAGTAATGGCCACTATCAGTGACTGATTTTAAAAGAAAATACAGGTATAACTGGCTTCAGTTTTTGGTCCTCACATTGTAATTTTTTTTTTTGATGGTGTCGTTACTGATTTATTAAAAGAAAAGCTTTGTGGTGAAGAGAAAAAGTACATTTTTTTTGTTCTCCTTCCTCACTAGGGAGAGGAAGTGACTCTGAGACTGACCTGCCACACAGAAAGATGCCGGATGTGAAAAAAGATGATATGTCTGCAAGGCGGACCTCCCATGGGGAACCTAAATCAGCTGTGCCTTTTAACCAGTACCTCCCAAACAAGAGTAATCAGACTTTCTATGTCCCCGCTCCGCTTCGGAAAAAGAAGGCTGAACGGGAGGAGTATCGGAAGAGTTGGAGCACTGCAACGTCGCCCCTCGGAGACAGGCCATTCAGGTAAGACTGGCTTGTCCAACATCTCCCTTCCTCAGTGAGGATGATTTGAACATTTAATTTTTATTCTTTCCATCAAAAGTGCAGAGCACCTTCTGTGGTAATAGATCTCTTGTCAAGGTGGTACTGATGAATTGTTTGCAGCAGTGGGGGAAGATAATAGAAGAGCAACAATGAGTGGAAAATCATTGTCTTGACGTCATTAATGTTTGCCACGCAATGCAATCTATATATACATGGTTTATGTTTGACAAGATGTTAATAAATGTAAGTATGATGGGTGTCAACTCAAAACTGAGACTTAACAGAAGTGTTTGGACAATCTCTGTCACTGCCAAAAGATTCTTATAAGTAGTATTTGATATATTTAATCAAAATAGGTAATATTTTGCTATGTTTAAGTATTAATTTGCTTGTGCCTTATATCCTATGTAAGAGTACTGTTCACAGAGCAGCAGCTGTCTGCTGGTTTTGTCAACTGGGATTTCACTCTTGGCTCCTGAGCAGCTTCCATTAAAGAACATAGTTGTCCTCCCAGGTCATTCATCAAAATATCCTTTGAAGTTTTGATACCAGCGAAATGTGCTTACAATAAATACATACCTATCAGGCACAATGTACATTAAACTGCCTTGTATAATTCAATAGCAAAACCCACCCAGAAACCATAGAGGAAGAACTGACCGAAGCATCGGGACCCTGTGAAAAGGAGGGAGTGGGCTCCGTGCCTCTGGAGACAAGCCCCACTCAGAATGAAGTAGGTTTGAATCAAAGCAAAGAAAGCTCCATAGGCAACTCTGCTGCGTGTAGTGCTAAAGAAACACCAGCGTCCAAAGGGAAAGATGAGGAAGAGCTCAGAAAATTAAGAAGACTTGAACAAGCTGGCATCAAGGTGATGTCAGCAGCGCAGCGCTACGGCAGGTTAGCCCGGCCACCTGGGAGACTGTGCACGCTTCACGTTTGTAGGATTGCCTGGAGTGTGGATTTCCTCATTCCCACTTTTTTTTCACGTCTCCTAACAAAAATCCAGGCTTCTAAGCACGCACAGTTGCTAGTGTTTTCGTGGAGGGCAYGGTGGGAAAAGGCTTGCGATGTGGTAGTTGTGCGTTGCAGAGCTGTGTGGTGCTAACTGCATCTGTGTGGAGAAATTGTGYTGTGTAACAGAAACAAATTCCAAGGGAACAAATGCACAGAATGCTGGGCACTTTCCCCTTGGTGCCTTGCTTTTATTAAAGAAATACATGTGTGTATGTGTGCTTGCACATATATTTGTATACACATATATTTATACGAAAATGCCTTATTCAGGGAAGTTTCAGGAATTCACTCGTTTATGATGGGATGTTTTTGTTTACTGAATCACACTTTTTATGTGGTTAGTRCTTTTTAGCTGTGTTAATAAATGATGCAGGAACTATAAAAACACACTGCTTGTTAACACATATACCAATTAAAACATGTAAGTATAGTCCAGCGATCGTAAACTGACCACCTCAGGCATGTAGTATTAGTAATTATTCACTTATTACCTATATTGCTTATTTTTGGATTCTGTTCAATTTGGKTTTTTTCTCCTCTTTAACTCAAGAGCTGAATGAGGGCTTGGCTCTTGGCCCGTGCCTTTCCATGATCCAATRCAGGATCCTCATGAAAACTGTCTCTTTCTCAGGCGGATGGCCAACAAAGCAGAGCTTTAACCAACATATCATAAGGGCAAGTGCTTAAAAATGATGAAAATGGTTTGGGTAAAGGTCAAGTTTCCATATGTCCTCCCATCCAAAATATTTTCTTTAGWTGCTGAGGAAGATATCCATCAAGTTTCTGTTCAGAACTGTGCAGCTTGTAGAGAGTCAGTAAATTGCAGGGTAAGGACCTGACAGTGAGTAGTTTAGCAGGTGCCAGTCCACASTGTGGGCTTTGAAGCACTGCAGTGGAAAGGACAGCTCTTAAGTGAGACCTCTGGTCTATCAATTTAGTGAAGTTTGTCTGCTACCTTGTGTGGATGTGTCATATACCTATACAGTCACATTATATACACAGTATATGGCAGTCTTGTTCTCAGGCGTCTTTCACTATAGTCAAGTCATAATGAACTAGGGTTTTTCTGTGGCTGTAGGTACTAATATGTAAACAAATAGTAATAGAGAGGAGACTGGCAACTCTAAGCTAGTCCTTTTGACCCAGTTAGTGTTTTGGTTGATCAGGAGTCCGTAAGCTCACAGCATATTAGTACAATCACATTCTGGGTCCAAGGCTGTAATGTTAATGGTAAACTATAGTAGTAGTTTTGTGTTTAGTGGTACTGGGCAGAGCAAGTACTATTGCTTACATTTGTATTTGGCAGATGCTCACCACCTTATTGTGGCAACCCCTTCTCCAACCTTGTCCTTCACGCACAGGCTTAATCTGCAAGACAAAAGCACRTGAGTGTGTGAGATCTGACCCTGGCAGGGCTGAAGGAGAAGGGAGCAGATACAACGAGCCTTYTTCCCTCCTTGCTCTTGCTAGAAGCAGCTCCTGGACTTTGGCAGCTGGAGAAAGGGGAAGCTGATGGCTCTCTGCCCCAGCTTAGGGTCAAAGAGCAGAGCTTGGTGGCTCAAACTTCATCATAGTGAAACAGCAACCTCRCCCTGGGGACTGTAGGAAAACATGGAGGAAAAGGTACAAGGTACAGAGGTCTGTAAGAAAAGTGATTTTTATGTGTAAGTGGAAGAAAAAGGATACAGGGGAGTATTTCATCATCTTTCTTGATGCTTGATTCTCAATTCCTGTTCTTTGAACCCCTGATTTTTTTCTCATTTCTTCTCATCAAATTTAAATGTTCAAATTTAAATGTCTTTGCAGTGATGGCACTGAGCAACTGTCAGCCTCTCTTGCTCTGTATTCTGATCTTTCCTATTYTGGCTCCTCATCCTCCCCTCACCTTTCCATGATGCCAGCCTCTTCCTTTTCCCACCTGAGATTGTCCATTGTCCTCCACTTGCTCTGAGCTTCTCAACAGATTTTCCTCTTAGTGTTTTCATCTCTGGAGCGTTAGTTTCAACCAGTTGTTCGTAAAGTTGAAACTAAGGTGAGGATCTTCTTGGGTCCAACACAGGAAGGATTTRAGCATTTATGCAAATGTATTATTGAAGTATGTGAATTCCTGGGGCACGTTCCAGGAGAGGACAGCATTGAACTCGATATTGTTGCATGCCCCAAAGCATTTCCCCTTCCTAAAGGAGTATATTTATTCTTTATAGCATGTTTTCTTGATGCATGATCCACTTGCTTGCTTGCTGTGTGCCTCTGTCTCCTAATTACACTCTCACATCTGCAAGGTAAGCATCTGATTCCTGGAGACTTTATGAAAAGAGCAGGAGAGTTAGGTCGGCTGTAGAAGACGGTGAAGTGGGGAGAATGAGAGAGATGCGAGCGAAACAGGAAATCCTGGCCTATCTTCTGGGAAAAGGATGTGAGCCCTTAACTTGCTAATTCATAAGCTGCAAAATCCCTTTGTTGTTTTGAAAAGTAATGGAGGAATCCAGAAGCCTGGGTGAGACTCTGCTTCAGGAGCACAGACGCCCACAGGCTGGCACTTCTGASCACAGTGCCTGCTCTATCAGCACGGAGCAGTGGGGTGTTTCTGCAAGCCTGGGGAGAAGGGCTGGCAAATAAATCCAAAGTGAATTCCCCTCCACTGCAGCTTCACAGCTACACTCTTTGCCGCCTGCAGGGTAAAGTGAACTTGAAAGGCTCTCTTGAGACGCTCACATTCTGATTTAGGAGACCCCGAAATGTCACAGCTTATCTCTGGTTCCATTATAAACAAAATGTTAATGAATAGGAAGTGTGCTTAACATAGAAACTGATCCCTGAAGTGTGGTTCGTGTTAAAGGCTTCAGTTATTCAGACAGTCATCACAATGATTCATAGTCATTCTTCTGAATATCATAACTCCATATTTCTCTGTTAATGAAAAAAAAAACTACTCAAAAATGATTTCATGCTCCAAGCTTTAATAGTATTGATGAAAATGAGATTGAAAAATCCTATAGTTCTTATTCACTGCGTAATCACTCCTTTATGTATAACTCTTAGAAACTAAAAGTATAAAACACCACAACCGAACCAGCCAAATAAATAAATCATCTTATTGGTCTTCATTGAAGAAGTGAATATAAGCACGATATAGTGGAGTATTTTGCGATTTTRCAAATGCCTGTTATGTCTAGATTACTGAAAATTATTTCCAAATTATTACTTTTTCTGTGATATAATAAATGGTAATCGTTCCAGCAGTAATGTCTGGTAAAAGATAATTGAATTTAATCATAGTTACCCTAGCTTACTTAAAAGCAATGCCAGGATATGTGCAGTTTACATTACTGTTGTTCTTTGAGCCCAATACTTTAGGCACAGTTCATTTCCTTTGGATCAGTTCATCTGCTCATTAGTTTTCGTATTCTTCCAATGGAGAAGCAAAAGATGCCTTAGGAGGGCACAGAGGGAAAATTAGACTTTCTTTATTTAGGACTCTCTCCATGGTGGTCATCTTGTGCTTACCGTCTTACAGATTTAAAAGGCAAATTGGATTTAGCAAATCACACTAATGTGTTGACAGCTGGTGCTTTAGGATTGAGCGAGGTTATGTACCTGTTCAACCTGTGAAATTTGAACCAGAAGAAGGGCTTATAGACCAATTCATTTTGGTATAAGTCGGTATCGTTAATAAACTTTTTAGAGTATTTTTGGAGAGCGTCTACTTCAGAGAGATGCGTGGAGGACCTGCCTTTGGCTAAGGCAAGAGCAGGCCCTCCATGCCACCAAAGCAGCCCAGGGCTTGGCAGGGTGGCAAGGCCGAGACAGGCCGCTTGTGTCGCTCCTCTGTGCGCCGAGTCCTCAGCGAGGTTGACCTGTTGCCTTCTTCTGCAGTTGGGTTTGTCAAGGCTGGGGCCACAGCAAAGTGGTGTGTACAGAGAGTTTGCAGGGCGTTCAAATGTTTTAAAAAGCCACAACTAATTATAACATTGGTGTTTTCTAAAGTGAGGGAGAATTATGAAGCAACCCTTTATCTGTTTAGATTTGCTGTCTTAATGTCAGATTGTTTCATCCGATGTGGCACTGTGTTTTTGTAGCACACGAGATATGCCACCAGAAAGAGGAGATGTGGGATATTTGCAGCCTATAGTAGCATCACACGGAAGAATTTAGTACTTGCTACCTAGATTCCTAAAAATCATCTGATAAACCTTTTTTTTCCCCCTTCTTTTGAGGAGAGTTACCTAGCTCTTGCCATCTGTCTTTTCAGTTTGCTTTAGAATATTGACCGTTGCAAGTTAAAATAAGCTTAATCTGCTTGGACACCAGCTGTCAAGGGCTTTTGTTGTTTTAATCTTCAGCCACAACAAGTTTATGTTGGTGTCAGTGTCCGTTCTGTTTAAAACAGATGGCACTGACTGCCAGGATCCTTGTGCACTCAACACTGTTGCATGGCAGTGCTGCTGTAGAGGACTTCTTATTCTGAGGATGAGAGAAGGTTGGGAGGGAAAGAATCAAGTGTGGATGTCTGTGAGAAGAAGAAGAGTTAAGGATATTAGGGCATGTATCTCAGTGATTAATCAGGTCTTTTTAAGTTTATCAGAGCTGTTACAAAAAGAAATTCCCAAATATTGGCTATTCCAAAATTCAGGAGTACTGCCCAGGGGTAAATTACCTGAAGCATTTAAGAATAATACACCATTTGCAATACTATGTTCACTACATCTGTTATGCTAAGCCAGTGTTCACTGTTTCTTCTAGCTATAGCTGCTAATTTTCCATGTTTGAAGGATTTGCAGATTTGTTACCCATGTATGATATGTTTTTATTAATAGCAAAGCTTTGCCAAATCTAACAGCATCCTGGTGCACGTGTGATTAACTGTGCTTGTGTTGTGGCCTGGATGCGAGTGTTGCCACTGCCCTCTCCTCTCCTGGTGCATCAAGAGCTGTCTTTAATTTTGCTCCGTGTCAGTAAAAAGCAAACGTGCGGAGACAGCGGCAGCCCCCCAGACATCATCCTTCGCAGGGACAACCCCTTCATGACGCTTTACCAGGGGAAGGATTCGGGCTCCGAAGATGAAGCAGCCAGCAGAGTTCCTGATTTAGAAAAGGATGATTTTGCCACTCGGAGAGCCAGAATGAATCAGCCCAAACAACCGGTGCCATTTAACGCTTTTTTAATTGGACCCTATATAAATAAAGATAAAGGTAAACTGGAAGACATTAAAAAGCCATTGCAGATGGAAAAACAGGAACATGCAAGGTGTGCACGCATGGTCTTTTTCTTTCAATTATAATGCTTAATTTCACTCAGACTATTGCTATATAGAGCTAAAGACATCTTGGCAACAAAACCTTAGAGGGTAAAATAAATGCAAGTGCTTTATCCTAAAGGGAACAGAATGTTCATAGATAGATTGCCTAATGTATTCTTTTGCTACAGTGTCGGGACCAGTAGTCTAACCTGACTATGACTGTAAAATAAGATAAAGACTGACACTTTCACTGTCTAAGCTGAGACAGCTCATGAACATGGATAGTGGAAAATAAACTTGAAAGACAGGTTTTGCATACAACTTCTCCTTTCAAGTGATGAGCATTTAGATGCACATTTTCTTTTTCATTTAATACCATTCTTTTAGTAATCTGCATAAATATGGACTCAGATAAGATTTTAGTTAATGCACTGAAGATATCCTGTTGCACACAATTCTACCACTTCTTATAGAACATTTTTTTTTAATAAAGCAGAGATTACAAGCTTTCAGCCTGAAAAATCTCTCTTTCTTCAGTTCAGTGACACAGAGCTGACGTGTTACAGAACATAAGTATCTAATATACTTATTAGATAATCAGTACCTAATTTTCCAGGAAACAAATTAATTTGCTTTTTTGGTGAAAATAGTTTTATCTAGATGAAACTATGATATATGCTTTATGTAATACCTGATACATTCAGAAAACCTCTCTTATTATCTAGTAGCACTTTTCAGTCATATAAAATGTGTCTTTCAGTTGTTGAAATTGCTTTATATTAACATGCTTTAATGAGTAGTTTGGCAGGGCATCTGAAGAGGTTATAACCAAATTTTAGTATTCGAATGCTATTGATGTGGCTGTAAGATAAAAAGAATTCTGTAGTATATTTGGGAGTAAACCTTAATTTACTTTGCTAATAATATGAAAATGAGATATTTGTAACTATTTAAGCAAAAACTTCCTGCAGAAAGTTTTAATACAAGAATGATGCCAAGATTTTTTAGCCTAAGCTAGGAACAGAAGTCATGCAATGAAGTGGTCTCAGCCGTGCATGAGCAGGGTAGTTTAGATGAGATGTTCCAGCTTCAAGTGATTCCATGCTTACTTCCTAAAATAAATCTTTTTAAAACTCTACTTATCAATTCAATCTGTCTTCTTGTACTCTGAACCACTTTTATTGACACTGATTTATCATTGCTCCTTCAAAATATCTTTTCTTGCTGAATCGGATCGTGCATTCAATTAGAGGAAGCCAGATGCACATGGCATCGGCAAGGCAAATAGTGACACACACAGAGAGCTCATTTCTGCAAGCTAAGAAGAGTGAGTCCAAGGAGGAAGAGGAAGGCAAAGCGCCTGATACTGAGCGAGCTGATCTGGCTAAGCGGAAATCTCAGAGCACCCTTCCTCAGCAACGAGAAGATGCATTTGTGAATGCCTCTATAATAAAACCAGATCTGAAGACCTGGAAAAGACTGAAATTGCTGGAGGAGTCCAGGTATGATTTTGTTTCTGTTCTGCAGACAGGATTGGCCCGCTAGGAAGCATGGTTTTTTTTGGTCAAAACCCTGTGTGTGTGCTTGTGTTTTTGAACTCGAAGAATGCCTTGATGACAACCGCTCTTTAACTATTTAAATATCCAAGAGGAGTCCAAAATCTATGTAAGAATGTAATCATGAACTGCAAGTTGGTATATAAGCTAGAATATTTATAATATTTCCACAACCAAGGTGGATGCTCTAAATGCCTCATGGGAAGGGCCTCTCTTGTCTTGTGGATGAGGCTTTCAAGGAGCTCTAAACTGAATAGCACAAAGGTTCTTTTTACGTGGACTCACAGCCCCAGGAGGCTGCTGCTAAGCAAGCTATCTTCAGGATTGTGACACTAGCCCTTGGTGGGGCTAATATGAATCATCATCTCTCTGTATTAATGTGTCTGCATTGCTTGTGAGACACGAGCTAATGCATCTGCATGGCCTGGTGCCAGACTGAGTCGATACACAGTTTGTCACGACAGTGGGAGTTTCAGGAGTCCCACTGTACGGAGCAGATACACTGTTCATGTAGACAGAGAGAACTAGTACCCAGCAGTTATTCTAAGCAATTTCCCTGTGGAGATGGGCAATATGCACTATATGCAAGTGATCTGTGACCCCGGTAGGTGAGGATAACAATTCTTTGCTTTCCTGTGTAGGTACAAGCCAATTTTTCAATTCAAGTTAGCCATCTGCTCAGGCATTCTTCTTGCAGTGTTTTTACAGCGCGTAACTTTAATACAAACCACCACCAATCATTCTCTCATCTCAAAGATACTAGTAGTCTCTACATTGCTTTCAAGGTGAATTATTAAGTGTGCCCTTCAAGTCAAGATTCGTTGAGTGAAATGACTGCAGGTGCTTTTGCTTTCATGCCGCTGGTCTTCCCCTGTGACAATACTGGTGTTGTCTTTTTGGGTGTATTGGTGCTTTGCAGACCCACATAGCATGACCCAGATCTAAGGGGGCAGGACTTGGAGCTTTGGCTTTGTTAGGGTGAAGAGCTAAGCCTGGATGTGCCACATGCTGCGCTTCTTTCCAAAGAAAGGACTTGCATGGATGCGTGCAAGAGTTTCCCCTGCAGGTCCATGGCATCTTTGAATTTCTGCTGTCATTTGTGCCTCAGCATGACACTGATACTTGTACTTGTGTCCTTGAATCTTAATAATAAAAAGGAACCTCTAAAAGTTATAAGAACGTTTCCTTTATTCTGGATCTCATTTTGGGGGTATTCTTTTATTCCTCATTCTGATTAGTGAAGAAGATTTTGAATGTCCCTCTGACACTTGGCCATCGGCTGAAATCACAGTGAAAGCAGCAGCCTGTGATGATTTCGCTGTCCGCAAAGCGAGAGCAAACAAAAAAGCCAGTAGCCCCAAGCAGAAGTTTGTGCATTTTGGGCCAGTAACTGAGATAGATCAGCAGAAGTGGGACAAGCTCAGTATTGGCAAAGCTTCCTCCAGGAGTAAAAAAGAAGAGGAAAACAAGAAGGATGTTGTGGACACTCACACTGATACTGGGAGTTCTTCTCCAACCACTGTTGACATTTCCCAATCTGCTGGAGACAGTGAGGAAGTCTGTAGGCCACAGAATGATTCCAGGTATTCAGTGTGGCTTAGGAAACGCTGCTGAGTTGTAAAGAGCATCTTGCAAGATGCTGATCTGCATGGCTGTGGAATACAGCATATGTTTAAGAGCTGTTTTATGTGCACGGCCTTGGCCAGAATTCATCTGATGCCTTCACAGTATTTTAATGTGTTCCGGGGTTTGCCAAACAGTGCAGTGCAGATGTCTTCAAAGAGCTCGTCTCAAAATTTCTGTTTCATAATCAACTCACTAGTATCTCTAATTCTGAGCCATTGCTAAAGCTTTCTGCTTCTGGAATTCCAGCAGCTTTGCTCTGCCTGCTTTCAGTACTTTAGGAATTCAGCTTTCTAGCCCTACTGACTTTAAAAAAAAAACTTCAAATCTATTGGATTTACCTTCTTTCTGAAGATCCAGTGCCAAAACCAAGGTGCATTGGTGCTCTGTGTTTCTGGCATTTATCTAGAAGAGAACTACAGGCCTGGAAATTAAGACCGGAGCTTAATACAATCTTTGTATTGACCAGAGCTTGTATTTATTTGGCTTTTGTTTATCTAATTGCTTAGTGAGTGGCTGCAGCAAGAATTTTAATGAATGCTTTTAGCAAGCAATTCATTTAGTTAAGTTCGTGTATTCATAAAATATCTGTAAGCTGCATTGAAAGACTCTTCTTCCTATGCGTGGTTTGATCTGAGAATGTTGTCTTTCTCACTCCTTCTCTCAATCTCTTTGCTGCTAGTGAGGTAGCAAGGTCAGGTGCAGATGAGCATAGCAGGAGGACATTATCACCTGTCCCAGCTATTTCTGTGGCCTCTGAGAAGCAAACCCAACACAGTTTGAACAAACAGCAGGAAAGCACTGAGGAAGAGTGCAACGGGCCTTTACCTGACATTGAGAGAGATGACATGTTGGTTAGAAGGATGGGAACTTTTCAGAGACGTGTCACTAGCGCTGTTCATGTACCTTGTCCTCCCCCATCAGTTGCTCCTCATGTGCTGCAGCAGCAGCACGGGGAGGCAATAGCTCGTGAGAAGGATTTGAAGACTCCACGGGAAGCAGAAAGGTCAGAGAACAGAAGCTGAGCGCTCCAAGCTTCATGCGTGGCTTTGTGTGGTACTAGCCTGGATCAGTCCGCAGTGTTATTCCGTTCTTCACGCAGCCTCTAAAGATGTGTTTTAGTCGTTCCTCATGCATGTGTTCTGTTTTATGGAACTCCTTACAAGAATGTATCCTATGAACATAAAACAGCCTGTTTTCTTTCATAGTGTTTAAGTACTTCAATTGTTAATTGCTATTCAGCATGAAAACAGTCTTTCATCTTTTGGGAGGAGTTCTTTTGCAATCCATGCTTTTTCTCCAGCCTTTTACGCCAGCTTCTAATTGAGTAATTGCTTGCATATATTTTATGGAATCTTCCACTTCTAACATATCACCTACCCAGTGTGGTGCTGAATGTAGTTCCCTCTTATTCTCCCTTCCTGTGCTGTGGCTAAAGATGTGTAGATGTCCATCACTCTAACTGTCTTTTGAGTAGTAGTTCCCCACGTTGCCTCAGCAGCAGCCTGCCTTTGAGCTGCACGAGTGGACATTATCATGGAACAGTTTCACTTGTCTCTCTGAGCAGTACTGAAAGCAGAGAGGAGAGCCAAGAACAGCTTGAAATCCCTCATCAGCAGAGTGATGGAACAGAAAACAAAGTGAAATTTCCAGACCCACAAAGAGATGACATGTTGGCCAGGAGAACTGGAGCTTTTCTAAGGCAGTCTGGGCCCAGTGTTAAACAATTCCTTCCCATGCCATTTTCCAAGCAGCAGAGTAAGCAGGGCACAACTAGAGAACTTGACAAGAAAACCAAGAGGTAAGAAAGTTTCTCTGCTGTTTTTAATTTCTTTCCTTCCCTACCTGTTTGTCAAGATCTCCTTATCTAGAACAATTGCTCTTGGCCCAGCAGAGGCTTCTTTTATACTTATCTTTGATTCTGTGCTTATTTTTTCTGGCTTATTCTTTCTAATAGGTAGCACAGGTTTTCTGGCCCCTTTGAGAGGGCACAGTAAAGACTCAAACCAGAGCTCTAGCAGATAGAAAAATCTAAGAGGGTGTAGAAAGGGATTTATGTGAGGAGATTGTATTACATTTGCAGAGGTCTCTGGTTCAGTACGAGCTAATCATTAAAACTATTTCTAGTCAGAAACAGTTGCTGGATATGGTAAATCAGATGAGCCTTTAGGGCTTAGCTAGACTTCCAACCAGGAAATCAGGACTCTGGAACTAGATCCTTTCTGATAAGGCCTTGTATCTTTTTAAGCACCTGTGTTCAGATGAGCAAGGCTGTGTGGGGAAGCTGATGGTTCAGCCTTCACACAAGGTTATGCATTGACTGAGGAGCCTCGTGAAAGTCATATTAGAAGGGACTTTGTTCGTCAACCTCTTCTAAGGGGAAGAAGATGCATGTGTCCGTGTATACATGGTTGAAAGATTTGTGTACATTTGTAACAGCTTAGCTGGGGGCAGAAAAGCTGTGTTGACTAATGTGGGGCTGAATGATGGTTTGGTGTTGAGAAAAGATTACTGCATAGATTAGTTAAAAAGTATACCTAAAAGTTTAACATTTAGGGTTATCAAGGACAGTTTATCTTCCTGGGTGTTGAGAGCAACAAGTATGTTGCTCTCAATTAAAATTACATTTTGTGTCGCCGTTCATCTAGCTTATCAAGTATCAGCTATTTGTTTTTCTTAAATTAGTTATACTTTTCATTATGGGCCTGTGTTTTTTCAAGTGTTCCTTAATATACTTCTTTGCACTGCTGCCTTTGGCTCACTCAGGCCTGAAAAATATCCACAAGTCTGCAATAATAGCTCTGGAAAACTTGCAACGCAACCTCAGCAAGAACAGCAGCAAGAGCAGGAAAGATGCGATCTCCCTCCTGTGGGACAAAATGATATTATTTCTACTGCCCAAATGGGTGATCATAGCCTTAACGAAGTCCCCCCGGATCAAACATCAAATCTGCAGGAGGTTTCTGAGGAAAATAAAAATGAAACATTGTCATCCGAGAATGAACATCTGCAAACGTGAGCTCTGTATGGTGTGAATTATGCAGCTTGTACGCCCCTCGCTCTCCTTTTGTGTGCACACTTTGGGAGACAGATGCTACACTGCTTGGTTTGCTTTCAGTCCAGACTAAAATACTGTATGCCAGCAATACACTTTGTAGAAACAAATAAAATAGTTGAGTACTGCATTATTTTCTTCTCCACAACTAATGAAATATTTGATTATAGAATATATGCAAAAAGGTTCATTGGTCCCGGAGGTTCAGCCAGACCACTAAGCATCTGTGGAGAGGTCCCTGGCTTCTCTGTGATTAGAAGGTGTTTCTGCTAGAAGGGTGAACTTCTGCACTTGCTGTTATTTTATGGTGAATCCCAAATACAAACATGTTGTTCGCACAACTAGGCACCTTAGAGAATGACAATGATTAGTGTTCTACAAGTAACTTTTTTTTTCAGCTGCACAAAAAAAGAATGCAATCGTGTGGTCCCCTTTTTGGCTGTAATACTTGCCTTTCATCTGTGCGTCAGTAGTGGTCATTGGGAACACTGTTGTTGAATGTAACATGTTTTTTCCTCCATTAATTGCATGTGTGTTAATATATAGCATATATATTATCACCAACTAATTTCTGCACTCTGTTTGGATGTATTTCACCAAATTTTTATGATGAGGGCCATGGTGTGGCTCAACGAGGGAAGGGTGCTGTTCTTACATAGGTTTAATGGCTTTCAGCTGATTAGGTAAGTCTTGTTTGCTGAGTATATAATCTCTGAACAGTATGATTCTCTTTTGGTCTACTTCACTAACAGAGGTTGGATGTTTAAATGAAAATTACCCAAATTATATGGATCTTATTGCATTTGATATTTAATGTATTTATCAACACTCTAATTTTATATTTGGTCTTGTAGATTCGGCCCCAGAACTGCTGTGTCTGATGACGCAGAGTAAGTTGTCTTGTGCTCACGAGGTTCTGTTTTAAACAGCTTACACTGCATGCTTTCCAGCCTTTCTACTAATTTAAAATGCAGTTGATGCCTCATTGTTATTTTGCAGTGTTCCAGCAAATAAATTTTTCAGAAAAGCACTGAAAAATGGAATGCAATATGGCTTACTTTGCAGCTAAAAATAATTTTTATGTAAAAGCCCCTAAAAATTGCCCATAATGCTAATCGCAGCTATTGCTTGAAGTATTGTTTCCTCTTTTTTTTGTTGTTCCTTCTTTTCTTTTATTTTTCTTCTAATTCTCATTACGTCCAGTCAATCACTGCTAAAGGGAGTTGGGTTGAGTCTGGGCTGGGGGTTGGAAAGAAACAGAGACATAACTTGTGCAACTTCACAGGGAGAAAACAAAACTCAGAGTAACATAACATTCATTGTGGCCATCAAGATAATTATCAGGAAAATAATTATCAGTTGCTCATTGTTTACCTTTTTAAAACTCCTTCTTGAATTCTTCTAGGTTAAGTCTAATTTAATAATATGCTGAACTTCATTTTTTAATTTTTCACCTTAGAAGTGAGACTGTGATATTTATGGCATTCAGACATTTTAATTGTGTGTGAATGCATGTAAACTCTAATTCTGAATAACACACAATGCTATTTTGCAAGTTCTGTGAAAATATTAGCTATTCTTACTTAAAAACTGTGGTCACTTAGAGACCATCCACATAACAGTGTCTGCAACATCCTTCTTGCATGCACAGAAATTCACATGACCTTCACTGCCTCCCTCATAAAATAACAAAATATCACTAGCATAGAGTTTCTTTAAAATAAATATATCCAGAGAGTCAGGTGTAATTTTTCACCCTTTTCTCTAATGATAAATGGTAGTCATGTACTCTACATGATCTCTACAAGATCTATAATGCACAAGTGAATGCACTTTATTCTTTAGGCCAAGACAGTATCCTTTGACTTCAAAGTAAATGTGATCATTTCCAAGCAGCAGATTTTTTTTTCAATCAAATTAAGAGATGGGATAAAAGTTGCTTGACAACCCTGAAGCGTAGCAATGGAGACCTTTCTACCATTTTCTAAATGATAGAACCTATCTGGTGGTTTTGTTCAGTTGTTTGCCCACATTTCTGCACACCTGTATTAAGTGCAAGTATGAAAGAAAGTACATGGAGATGCCTTCAAAGAGATATTGGACTGTGTTTGGTTGTATAGTGTGAAAGTGCTAAAGATGCAAATAAATAATATTGATTCCACATTGATGATGATTTTGTGTAAAAAGGCAGAACAACACTCTTCAAGCCTCACTCTTATCTCTTCCAGATGTGCTATATTTTGCAGAGCAACTCTTTTCTTAAAACTGTCTTTAAGAATTCTTACAAATCTAAGCTTATATGTTTCCTTCTAAAGACCAAGTAAGACTTGCTCTAAAGACCAAGACTAAGACTTCAAAAGATTCTAATGAAATAGGGCTTGCAAGTGAGTGAAATAAATTGAACTCACATTTAAAATGCTTCCAATATATTTGCTAGGTCTCCCTTAAGTATTCTGTAGATTGAATTCACTCATAGAATAGATGCTTTGTGTCCCAGTGGCAATACTGGGAACTCCCTAGTTAGGCTGGCAAAGCTGCCTTTGCTGCCAGTGATGGTGATGCAGGCAAGAGTGATCAGGACTCTGTCCTCAGCCCAGGGCTGTCTCAAGGTCCAACCGAGGCAGTACCCAGCGGAATTTGGTGTAAAGGAGACAACCGTGGCTAGTCAATGGGATTGCTCTGGAAACTCCACAGATGTAATGAAACAAGGTACACACTGCACGAGGGATGAGTTTTCTCTTGTGGAAGGAAGAGGTTGCTGGGGGGTCCCTCCTTACTCTGTTCCGCAGACTCTTATCAGATTCCAGGTGCCTGTAACCTCCATGTGGCACAGTATGGAAGTGGGATCTGTTCTGGATCTGGGAAGGGAAATGTACGTTTGGGCTATGCTTGGTCTTCTTCATTTCCCTTCAGATGAGTCTTAGCAGAACAGAGAGAAGAAAGCCAGAGGATGGTGTGTTTGGGCACACTGCTAAATGGTTAAGTGCTAGCAACGTGAGCTTTTCTGAAGGGAGAAAGACATAAGAAGGTCAACTTAATGGTGTAACTGTGATGTGGTGGATCTCTTTTCCCTGGAGTTGCCTTTCCTATGCCTAGCTTGTAGCTGCTTATCAGTCCCATTCTCAACTCCTTAAGATACGGGGCTGAGCTTGGGTGGTAGCCTGACAGCCCGGGATTGATTCAAACTTAGGCTTTCCACTTGAAGCCTGTCAAGCAAACTATAGTGAACTGAGATATGTTTGTTTACTAGAGTCTGAGTCTTTAGCCAGCTTCTTACTTTTTTATGTTTTGTTTGGGTTTGCTAAGTCTTAGTATGTCTACAAAATGGTAATGCAGCCAGATAACTGCCTTGAATATGGATTTGGAACATATTCTCATAAAAAAGCTGTTCACCATGTTTCATATTTTTTAATTGTATAGTCTGAACACTCAAGCCCTTGAGGACCATTTTGCAAGGGGTTTAGAAATCTCAAAGACGTTTTTTATCCAGTACTTGTTCAGACTTTTTAACTGCTGTGCTGTATGATATCTCTGACAAGAACAACCCTAATATGCAATAATAAAGTCCTGTAAATTAAAAATCACATTACTCCGGAGACCTAGCCTACCAAAATAAACTGGAGATGTGCTCAGTGATTTGTCCCATATCTTTGTCAGAACAGCAGATTTAATAGACTGGTCAGCAGAAAGGCCTGTTGCTTACAGACAGAATTTGGATGTGAAACTCAGAGTTCTGCTCGTGGCAGAAAATTCACGAGCATGAGTTGAACATCCCGCCCCCATGTACCTGCAGTCCCTGTGCTTGCTGACCCAGCACTTGCTTGGAAGAAGGAATAAATTTAGCTCTTCTCATACAAGTATTAGTGACAGATTGGAGTCATTTGTAGCTTATACAGGAAAGATAAATGGGAAGAATTGATGTAGGATTCGTAATAAAACTATCTTTTGGCAGAAGCCCAGAGTTCTGGTTCCTTTGATTGTTTTCTGAGGGTGCATTTGCCAGGCAGAGGTCAATGTAGACCTTTCATTTGTCCTTTTCAGTGTGTTCAGGGACCTAGGTGGCTTTTGTAGTAGCTGATACGTGCATGGATCAGAGCAGAGCATGGTGCTTTGAGATGTAGCTCCTCCAGTTTGCTCTCTTGGGAAGATGTGTTTGCAAAATGATATTATGTGGCTGCAGAGCTGTCATTAGGGTGAACCTGTCAGGTTGCTTTTCTGTGGCAGGGAAGGCCAAGCAGCAGGAGATGACAACTGGACAACAAGGTGCATATGGAGTTCTAGTGCATGGTTGGATTCCTGGCCTAGGTTGCAGCTTTACTAGAGTGCTTTTTTCCTGCATCGATAACAGACATCAAACCTTTGTTTTGCTGTCTTTATGCACCCTGAGAGACCTGAGTGATGCAGGGAAGAAATAGTAGCCTCACATTAGGACACCAGAAGATTGTTGGTATAAAAATATTTCTATTCTCCCATTGCAAACGACAGATGGCTAGTACTCATGGACTCTGCTAGAACCAGTTACCAGCAACTGGTGTCTTCTGCTTTTCTTTAGTATGTGAATGAAAAATTCTTTGAATGAAGGGTACAAGAAGGGAGCCACACAACCACTTTGATCCAGTAGCCACAAGGTGCCAAAGACTTTTTCTTAATATGAATTTCAAAAGCTCTTAAACTGGAACAAACCCACCGAGGGTGGCTTTGTTTAATAAATTAATGCATCTTCCACCCTTATCCACAAAGTATGGGTGATACTTAAATATCCCAGAATAGGTGACATGCCTTTAGTTTCAGAAACAACTACAAATCTTATCTGTCTCTTTAGTCTGTTCTTAAGAGTTTTCCAATCCTGAGCAATGAACTCATTAAGTTACCCAAACCCAAATTAGCCTGCTGCTCCTCAGCGCTCAGTTTAAGAGCTAATGCTGGGTGGTAACGCTGACCTTATTGCTCGTGCTGAAAGGCACTTGGATGTGTATTCTGTCCTTCATTTCTGAACACATGCCTACTAACCGGGATGGGATCTCTGCACGGACCAAACCTTTCATTCCGGAGAGAGGTTCATTCACGTCTTTGCTTGCTTGAGTATAAATGTGGGGTTCATTCATGTCTTTGCTTGCCTAAATATAAATGTGGGCTAAATGTGTATTTGCACAGCTTTCCGTGTGTATTGACTTCAATTACCATGTACATAGTTGCCTACCATTTTATCTTTGTTTGGTGCTTCTCCTGCTAATTGGCTCACTTAAGCTACAGATGATCTTTTGAAGGTGGCTGTAAAAAAATACCTCATATGGAATTGCATGGCTTTATTTTATTTTATTTTATTTTATTTTATTTTATTTTATTTTATTTTATTTTTGCTTTTGCTCTAATGGCACAACTGAGGTCATGTTTTAGTAACAATAGGTACTGAGGATGGGGAAATTAAAGCACATTATCTTCATGTGAACATCTTTGGGTAACATGAATGGATGTTTGATATCAAACTACGACCTTTTTAGCTTTTGAAAGGTCAAGGGCAGAAATAGAATGTGTATAAAGAAATCGTTGGGGCCTGGACATGGATGTTTGTTGTGCAGTTAGCTTTTCCTTTGTTAGATTAGATGTATTAATAAGTTGGTGTTGATAGCATTGAGTTTCTTCAAAGCAGGGAGGGGAAGGGCAGAGGAGGAAGTAGCATGTTGTTTGCACCGCATGTGCTTCTCTGGGCAGGCTCTCCCAGCTCCTGCAACAATAGCCCTTAGCCTGTCATGCTGCCCATAATGTACCTCTCAAGCCTCTCTTGTTTTACCATGAAGTGAAAACTTATCTCTGCAACACGAGAATGACTGGAGGGGTTTTGAAAACTGATTGGGAAGTTGATCTTCAGGGAGCTAAATGTTCTGAAAACAGCTCTGAATAGAGTATTTTTGATAAGAGCTATTATTGTTGAGTTTTTAAAAGCTATTGTTGGAGTTTTAGTGCTAGTAGTACTATTTAGTGAGAGACAGAGTTGCTGTCAACTGACTGTAACAAGAGAAGACTGAGGAGTATAGTGCCTGAAGTACAGCGTGGAAGTCCTAGGGATGCTAATTGGTCCTTGAGATGGATTGCTGCTTTGGGAGCTTCTAAATGGTGCAGGTGTTTGATTCTGCTGTAGCACCCTCATGTGGCCTTGACTCCAAAATGCTGAAGGAAGCTAGGCTGTGAGTAACACTGTGCTTCTTATTACCCTCCCTCTTTGTTTAGGAGCGTGAGCATGTTTGACATGAGGTGTGAAGACGAAGCCGTGACGCAGCCTCATAGCAAAGCTCGCCATGAAAAACTGCAGAACATACACAACCAACTCAAAGAGGATGAGACTAGATGGCAAGACGTGAGTATACAACATTATCTCCAGAAGCAGCATTGAGACTGACTACCTAGGCGAAAGGAAAACCTGCTGAATGTACGGTTGCTTTCTAACTCTCCACTAAAATAATAAGATTTTTTTTCTTTGTATTTTTCATTGGATTGTTGCTAAAAGCATAAAAGTTCGTAATCTGATGTAAATTGCAGAGTGTAAGATCTTCAAGACCCTCCGCATGTGTGCCTGCTATTTTGCCTTTTAAGAAAATATCATTGGACTGTATCTGGTAAAAACAGAAGCAGCCTGGCTGTCTGATGAATTCTGTAGTTTTTATAGTATGTGAATATCACAAGTGACTCAACGGAAGACTGATCAGGATGTTAAAGGCCTGGGTTGGTCTTGGATAGATACAGAAAATGCCTTCCATCTTATCCAAGCAAACGCTTTTTAACATAGATACACCCTGCTTGTATCACAGGGCCTTTCAGAACATTGCTTAATACATCACACATTAGGTAAAGGAGCAAGTAAAACATTGCCTCTTACTTAACATGTTTTCTAAGCTGTCCTGGCATTTTGCATTGTGTCCAGGAAATTAATAAGTACCTTACTTAGGCTCAGAAAAGAATCGTGAATGACTTGTGGTTGAGCTAGCATCAGGAATTTCAGTATCAATCATGTTAATTCCTGAAAGCCCCGTTTTAAATGAGGATTTGGGGATATAAAAAAGAAAAAGCATTGATTTTGAGTAGTGGATACAGCATTTCCCATTATAAGAACAGCTACTACAAAGAATCTCAGAGATGTTTCTGATAGAAAATTCAAGGAAAAATCAAGAAAAAAAAACAAGAAAAAAAAAAAGAACAGTGTATACAACTAAGAAATAACTGTCAGTAGAACAATGAAGGGTTTCTACTGAGTGGTTTGTGTGTGTGGGAAGCCATAATTTCCCAGCAGAGATAAGAATGGGTCCAAAGGAGTTCAAGAGGTTTGAGAACTCTTTCCTGTTGAATGGAAAATGCTCTTAGCTGATGTGCACTGATTGTCCAGGCCCTTAGCACCTTATACACCAAAATAAAAGTCCTGAAGAGCTACTAAAAATGGCCTTACTGGAATGTCCTTGGCATTCAGCAGGCTTTGTAGAGACTCCATTCTACACTACATTCATGGCCTGATATTCTTTATATGTCCATGCTGTAAATTTGCCAACAATTAGCAGTTTCATAGCTTTTTATTATTATTGTTATTCTAAAGCATTAGAACTGGAAAAGATAAACACGTCTGGTTTTTAATTACAAAAAGAGGAGGAATGTTATGGAATTTGCTAATGAAAAACTTATTTCCAAACAATGGGCAATAGTGGGATAGCTGAACAAAGAAATGCTTTTGTACTTCAATAAGAATAATCAGGAACTGAGGAAAATGAAAGACCACGTTTCAAGGAGGGGATTATAGACTGATATATGTAGGTCATGTGGAGAAATACTTTAATGAACATTCCCTTGAGTGTAACATCAATAATTTGTGGTTTTAAGCTAAATTAAAAATGACAAGATTTTTCCTGGTTTTAATAAAATGAGTTATGCTTACAGTACCTTCTGCTGTTTACCAATAAAAATGCAATTAAAATATTTGGAAAAACATATGATTTATGAAATAGTCTTTGAATTGTGTGTGTATACAGAATTACTGTTTTTATTAAAACCAGAATTCAATAGAGTACATGGACTATAATGTGTACAGTATTTTCTTCACAAAAGTACTACAGAAGTTATTTTTTACAACAGAACTTTATTCTTTTATTGATTCGTTGCAGAGAAACCTTATGATTTAGAAACACTTCTTTGCTGTAATATTTTACTGTGAAATTAATCTTGTCTCTATGCTCTCCATGACTTGTGAACTCGTAGTACAAGGCAGGATGCAAAAATAGATGCCCATAGCAGGTATCTTCTGTGGCTCTCTGTCTTCCTGTAAGGCGGATTTTACAGGAAGGGTGACAAACCAGAATCAGTGATTCTGGACAATTTTAGATGGGCAATTTTCATAGAGAATAGGATCACTGCCCCAACAAGGGCATGGCAACACGGGTCAGTGCCAGCTATAGTATTTTGGGTCTGTTATGTCTCAGGGCAGTCAGGTTTGAGCCACCTTAGTCCATAATCTGTGTTCCTTGGAGCCAGAGCCAAAGTACTGTAGGGTGCCCATGAGGAAGAGTTTAAGCCTGTTTTCTGGCTGAACAGTCCTGATCAACAGTCCTTCCATGTAGCTGGCTGACACCAACAGAGATAGGAAGTTCTTACTGTATCCTATTAAAGGAAAAAAATCAAGTAATATCTTAATTTTATTATATGATCTCCTTTTCCCTTTAAAAGAGAAGGTGCTGTATGAAGTGTCCATGCAGGTAATGTTTGCCTGGTCAGTAGCTAGGAGTGATAATAACAAAGTGGCTACCTTGGTTCATTGATTTCTATGGCCAGTTTTCATCTGTTTGCAACCCTCCATTCAGGTGCCTGCCTTCTTTCATAGGACCTTGCTCGGTGGAAGAGTCGCCGACGGAGTGCTTCACAGGATTTAATAAAGAAGGAAGCAGAGAGAAAGAAAATGGAAAGGTTGTTGTCTGGAGAGGGAACAAACGAGCGAAGAAAAAGCATCAAAACCTACCGAGAAATTGTGGAGGAGAAGTATGTCGCTTTGCTGCAGTGCAGCATGCGTGCGTGGCTCCGAATGCTGTGTGCTTCATAGGCAGTGTATAACTGCGGGCTTGAGTTGAGGGAGGGGAAAGCATGGGGATGAAGCTGGGGAAATGGGAACACTTGCCAGTGTTAGTTTTCACGTGGTGTTTTTCTTGTTCTGTCTCCCATGCAGAGAGAGGCGAGAGAGGGAGCTGCATGAGGCGTACAAGAACGCGAAGTCTCAGGAGGAAGCCGAGAGCATCCTCCAGCAGTACATCGAAAGGTTCACCATTAGTGAAGCTGTCCTTGAGCGTCTGCAGATGCCAAAAATTCTGGAGAGAAGCCATTCAGTGGAGCCAGATTCCCCACTGAAAGACCCAAATCCTCTAAGATACTTAAGGCAGCAATCGCTGCCTGCTCCAAAATTCACTGCCACCATTGAAGCGACCATTATTCCACCCACTGAATTAGAGCCCAGTGGTTCGACGGGCCGCACATCTCCGAGCAAAACTGTTGTCTCCAAGGCTGTGCCTATGCTGACACCTAAGCCTTACTCACAACCCAAAAATACACAGCAAGTTTTAAAAAATTTTAAGGTAGGATGTGTTACATTGCCCAAAATTGGTCAGGAGACAAAGGAATTCTGACCAAATCATCTGAATGTATAAATGTTTAATGCCACTTAAGTAAAACAAGGTAGCAGAATTCTGATGTGTTGAATATCAGTTTTGTGCTCTGTGCATCCCAGTCACTTCTTGGTTTCCAACATCTTCTGAAACTTGACCTGTTCAGAATGGAATATTTTTGCAGGACATCTTTCCTCTGGCTAAATTTGTTTGGGTAGTGGCAGAGGGAGAAGAATCTTAAGAAGAAAACAAGACATTTAGTGAAAAAGAGGTTAGGAAAAATATGTTGTGGGCTGGTTGGTTGGGGTTTTGTTATTGGTTTTTTTTTTTAACAGAAGAGGAGGGGTCGGAATTTGGAGGCCCTAAAGCTTGGAGCAAGGCCTGAACTGACTTTTGCATCAGGGATTTGATTTTTGCCATGCCCAAATAAGTTTGTCCAATTCAGCCAAATCATAAGCCTTTGAAACATCACAGTGTGCCTGCGTTCATTGGCAACTCCCTACCCCTTTTGCTTTGAGGTGCAGCTGGCCCACAGATGCTGATTCTCACCAAGGATGGGGAATGGGGAAAGATGCTTCGCTGGAGTAAAGAGGGGTAATAAACCATCAATGGAGGTTTAGGAAGAGCATATGGGTGGAATTGCGTCTGTGACAAAACTAGAGCTTTCCTGAGCTTTCTAGTAGCTGCTGCCCTTGAGATTATGTAGCTTCCTGGCAAGCATCTCCCAAGCCTGTATAGTCCTGGTCCCCTTGTGTCTGCCGTCACTATAACTTTGCTAGTAGCATGGGAGGACCTCAGAAGCCCTGCTGATGCTCTGACTAGGGACTGCATTGCTACCCTATCTATTCAGGTGGTTTGCCTCTTTAAAATACTAGTCAGCTTTGTACAGATAGTGAAAAAGGATGTTTTGATGTCCATTGTTTCTTGAAGTCTGCCCCAACTGTTGTGAAAAGCCCTTTATTCCCAGTGTTTATTGGTTGAACTGCAGAACTATTTCTCTGAGCCGGCCTTTTCCCAGAGTTTATGTTTTAGTCACTGCTTAATTACTCATGGATTTTTTTTCTTGGTCTTTGACATATTTTTTCCTGGTAGCACTAGGATATGTATGTATTACACCTATGCATATTAATGCATGTGTAGTTCACATATAGAAACTAACGTACAGATGCTTCCCCCCTCAGTCACCTCTAAGAGTCTATATCCTGTTTGCTTGATGTGGAACAATGTGATTGATCTTAACAAGATAAATCTATTCTCTAGAATGCTGTAGCTACAGAATTACTTTGCCCTGAAACCCCAGTTTATCAGTGATTGTCTGCTCTGGTGACAAAATGTTGACTTGCTCCAGATCAGGAGCAGAGCAGTGTGTTTGTTTAACTCTGCGGCCAGGGCATCTGTCCTGATCATTCAAACAGTTGGTTTTCCTCCCTAATATAAATAGAGAAATGTCTTAGTCTAAACAGAGACATGAAGATGGATGGTCTGGCCTGCCAGGGTTTTTCTGGCTTTTTTTATTTTTGAGAGCTTTTGTGACATGCCTGTCTTGTAGATAATCCAGCACACAGTCCCAAAAGGCTTGGGGTTCAGCGTCTGCCCACACTTGCAATTAGAAATAAGCCTTACGAGTAGTGCTGAGTAGATGATGGCAGTGGGAAAAGTCAAGGAACGTTTTCATATGAAAATCTGTCAGAGCTGTTGAAACTCTTGTGCATCCTGCCCACTTCAGCCCTGCCTAGGAGCTGACTGTGGGAGCTGCTAGTTGACTTTATCTCCGTGCACTTCTGCAGGAGCTGAGGGTGCCTCAGTGCCTCGGTGCCTCAGAGATGACCCCTTAGTTAATCACCCTCATATAAAAACAGATCTCTAATGCGTGCATACAAGACATCTGCAGGAGTTGGGTTTGCTCTTAGCTTAGCATGATTGCATACACTAAGTTGAAGTGCTGCTCTTGAGGTATCATCTAAGCTGCGAAAGTTACTGCTCAAGCTATGTGAGCTGCTGAAGATACGTGAGTAGAGAAATAAGGAATGGAGCAGGCAAGTTGAGCAGGGAACACTGCAAGCTACTTTGTTGTGACAAACGGTGTGTTTCAGTTCAATAGAGCAGTTCTAATTCTTGTTGCATCAGTTTTCAATGTCATTTTGAAGTGAAAAGTTTCCACAGAACTGCTTAACTCAGAGCTTGATTTTACATGTGGTTTTTGTTTATGCAGTACCTGTGGAATGACCTGAAATGACTAATCATCCTGTTCATCTCAGTTAGCTCCTCAAAGAAATCATTGATCTATGTCGTCATGACCCCAATGCCCACCTATTAGCAGAGAACAGTCAGTCAGAACAGTTGCTCCCTCACCTCTGCGTGGTCTCCCATGATGTTCTTCCTGTGTTGAAGGATCTCTGCACAGTGTGAGAAAGTCCCTCTTAAACTTTTTAAAATCTGCCTCTCCTGACAAGCCTATAAACCCCTGTGTTGTAGCTAGGCGGGTGCAATATGGTATCAGAGGAACCTTGTGCTATCCCAGTCTTTTTGCTTACTCTAACTGATCTCTCTTGTGAATGCTTTGTAACTTCTTTGAAACAAGACATTGTTAATATCATGACTTCCATAAACAAGCATCCGAACCTAATTAACTCTTTACATGCCATGTCCATTCCAGACATAATTTTGAAATATTAAAGATTTGATGAAAAAAAAAAGTGTTGGTGATTCAGTTATGCAGCAAAGGAAGGAGTTGTTTTTGATTTCTTAGTTGTCTAGAGCTTATTTGCTGTTTTTTCCTTGTGTAAGACCTCCTCAGGGGGATATATGCCCACCAGGGAGGTAGCTAGACTTCGAGGACAGAATAGATGAGAGTTTTTACCCTCTGATTTTCATGGAGATTGCATAAAGTCATTTTGGAGAAAGCGGCTATTTATTTTATTGCTTCATGGAGATGCTAAAATGCCCTATTTGTTGGTTCCTTTCTTCTCTGTTACAAGCAGTGAAGAAAAAATATGGATGAACTCTGCTGTTCTGAACCCTTTGGAGTTCTCTCGGAAAACACAGTCTGCTAATGTTGTGATGAGTTTGTGAGACTGCTTAGTGGGTCATCAGTGTAATTAGTCTTGGAGAGACCTACTTTCCTGTAGCATGAGGCAGTGCAAAACCCAGAAGTTTTAAGTCTAAATTTATCTCAAAGCTCTATTCTCCTTTTAAAATGCCCTGTTTATGTGATGCACACAAAGAGTGTTTGTATGTTACAGAGAGACAAAGAGAGGGAGACAGAGACAGACAGAACAGAGAATGCAGAAAAATTCCTACTTACTGTCTGCATTTTGTTTACGAATCTCAAAGAATGGGGTTTGTGTCTATTGTTTCCATTTGTTTTGGCCTATTGAAATGTGTGCTTGACTCCATCTTGCACTGATCATGCAGATGGTGCTAACAGGAGCAACAAAAATAGTAGTAGCAGTAATAATAATGTGTACTAGTAACAATGACGATGTCACATTATTGTTCCTAATCTCCTAAATTCCCTTGAAAGCTAATTTCTTCGGCGTATTTATTTAACTGTGTTCTGCAGGTAGATGGAAAAGTCAGCATGAATGGAGAGAATGTCAACGGAGTAGAAGAGAAGGATAAAGAGTGCACGACAGTAGTATTTACTCCTTCACCAAGCAGATCTCTGAAATTTGATGGAGTAGCCAGAGGGGACAGGTCCCCAGTCGAGTTGAAGAAGGACCCCACAAGCACTGAGCTCGGCTTACAGAGGCCTGCCATTCAGAGCATGCACAAAGAGCCAACAGTAAGAGAACCACAAACCAATCGGCCTTACTGTCTCTGCCAGTTTTCTGTCTCATAATATGTTTAATCACTAACTAATGAAACCCGAGTGGTTACATTTGCTTTATTTCAAAGGGTGTGCCCAGAGCAGGAAAAAGAAAATGCAAGCCCTTTATAAACTAAAGTCTTCTGCTTTTGGTCTGCGGGTAAAGAAATGGTATGGGAAGGTTCCAAACCTTTCTGCAGCCGGGCCTGCTTTTTTATGACATGCAGCTGATAGGCATGCTTTAAATGTGCTGGGCCAGTGAGAAACTGAATCTATGTCCCAACTATTGTGCAGATTTATTCAGCTCTTCTGATGGCAGCTGATTATATCAGCAACATAACTGGACTGTGTGAGCCATTATAATTTGTCTCAGTTTTCAGATTTCAAAGAGGATCTGAATATGCTGGCAGCTTTGAACATTCAGCTTTCAGTCCCCTCTCAGAAATATTAGAAAAGAGGATAAGTTATTGAAATACTCTTGGGTCAATGTGTGTCTTAACTGCCCTATTAAAGAAACAGATTAATTCTACCTTTTCATCTTTCTCTCCTACTCTTCCCAGGAGAGAAAGGCAGGGAGAAAAAAAGGAGCGGGAATATCACAGCGGGAATCTGGATGCTACAAAGTTGTAATAAAAGAAAGTAGATGATAAAAATAAAACAAGAAATAAGGACTGACTGCAAATAAAGTGTGTGGAAGGAGTGCGAACAAATGGCAGGATGAAGGATTGTAGATTTTCTTTACTCTGTAACAACAAGAGAGAATCAGAGATGTGGGTGGAGCTGAAGTATGAGAATTTTTGCTTTCATCTCAGACAACTTCTGAGCATTGGCCAGATGGACGAGGGAGGGAGCAGGCAGCTTTCTGTCACTGGGAGTGGTGGCTCACTCATGCTGAGGGGCTTGTGCCTTGTCACATTGCCCTGCTTCATGCCAGTCTGCAGCCAGCACGGGGCTGTACCATGAGCACAGACATGGTTCTGTTGGAGGGAATGGGTGCAGAATGGAGGGGGTGATTTGCAGGAAAACAGGCACTCCTGGCAGAGCAGAGACCACTTGTGTCCAAGGGGGAAGTCAAGTAAGCATTGCGTCTCATCTGGGAGAACTGGTAATGGAGATGATTGGAGGATAGAGAGAAGAGCCTCAGCTTGATGAAGGTTAGAAACACAATGACAATCAAAATAAGTAGCTGAATATAAGTTTTACTGTCCCCTTTTTCGGATTTCCAGACTTCCATAGCTGTGGAAGCACTGAGAGGAAGCCTAACAGTAGCATCTATGTTACAGCTTGGGCCTGTTTGTACCTGTTTGATGCCCTCTCAAATGTTTGTGTCCAGTGTTCTGCTTGCAGGTCTTAGCTCTAGTGGTAAACTTGGCAGAGGAAGCTGAACAACTTGAATTTGCAGAGTTTGCACCCAAATAGTGCCATTCTGCTCCTTCTAGATGTTTGTTTCCATTTACCCAGCTGCTTCTCAGTTGTAATCTTCCAGGTTTCCATGATTTAGACCAAGTGAGAGGCAGTAACAACTGTCGCAGGAGTTGCCTAGTTCATGCATGGTAAGGGCTTAGGTGTCATCGTACAGAGATGGGCCATGGTAATGACACTTGATGTCTTTACCAATATTTGCCTTGTGTGTTAGGGTACAGGCCAGCACTGCTGAGCAGGTCACTGCAGATGTAATATTTGTGGATCTCACCTCTCTGGTGACAAATTCCTATGTTGTCTCCGTGAGAAGAGGACCTGGCTCAGTTGGCCACTCTTTCTCCTTGTGAGAAAGTAACTAGAGCAGCACTTTGCAGAAGAAAAGGAGTGTTGTTTTATAGGGGTTCATTCAGGCATGTGCTTAATGTGACCCATGCATATAGATTTTTGTCTGATGCTTAACCTTACAGAATTTCAGGAGAGAATGAGAAGATGACAGAAATAGGTATAGAAAAGCAGCCAAAATGAAGAATCAGAGTTATCTGGAGTGGAAGAAATGAAAACGTTTTTTTCCCCTGAGAAAACTTCTACAAATAAATGCAGTTGAGCATTTTCAAAGCCTCTTTTAACTTTCTTTCACTGCCTCTATTTGTACATTTTCCTGCACTGAAATAGTTTAGAGACTTGTTAGCTTCATCCTTCGCAGCCTTTGAATAAGACTCAAAGGCAACAGTCCTCTGCCTCTTGAGAGATGCTGAGATAGCTTTTCTTTGTTTTTCCTCTAGTTGCTCTGACGCTTGTTTTGGTTTTGTGTTTTATCTGTTTAATTTCTGTCCCGATTCTCTGCTGTGAGGGTGTATATTCCTCTGAGGCATATATATGTCTATATGTTCTAATTCTCTTCTTGCTCATTGCATGCCCCTTCCTCCTCCATCCTTTCCTATGGTTGCTCCCCCGCTGTTTCAGTTCAGTTGTCAAATGGCCTAGTCCTGTCTTCTCTCTGCCTGGCAGCCTTCCCTTTGAAGCTCCCTAGCGCTGCTCTAAATCTATCCTCCTGGCCTCAGGCCTTGTCTGCAGCACAGCAAGATGCTGTGCAGCTGTACTGCCACGGCTCCCAATTTCCACTGGATTCGGGAAAACAGCTCAGTCGAGTCACACCACCCCAAACACTTGTGTGATTCAGGTTTTGTCAAGGGTTAGAGAGGCCTAGGGATCGTTTCGTGTGGGTCATTCCAAGGGTTCTGGTGTATTTCTGATGGAGGGAAAAACACACCTATGGTAATGACCGGCAGTTGTTGGGCATAGAATAGATTATCTAAGTCCTGCCTAAATGTACTGTGAAATGAGACGCGGAAAACTGCAGCTAGTGGAAAGGATGAGGAACAGCAATATTTTCAAGAATGCATACTTTATCTGTAATATATATGTAGAGTACTTGAGATTTGGGGGTGTTACAAGAGAACTACCTTTATTCAAAGTAGCTTTGAAAGTGGTCATGATTCTGAAGGCCGACTTTGCCAAGCAGGGCAAATTTGCCCTATAAACTAAGTGAAAATATCTCACTAGTGGCTGTGAAATGCTGCTAAGAGAGCCAGCAGGCAAGTACACCTCTCCTTTTGCAGACGGAGAGGTGGAGGCAAAGGCTGCAGCCCTGGTGTGCTCCCACTCCAGCAATAACAACAGCATCTCCTTGCCCCGCTCCCCTCATTCTGGCCTTAGGTCGGGCTCTCTGCTGCGCCTAGCAGTTATGCACATTGTAAATGCTGAGAAGCTGCATTCACCAGCTCTTGGAATTAAAGCTGGCAGACCAAATTTTCTCTTTTAAAGCAGCATTCGTACTGATTTCTGTATGGGGGGATTCATTTGTCAGTGAGTAATACCATTTTATTTTCACCAATCTTTGTACAGCTATTTAGAAATTATTAGCTTGTTACAGCTCTAATTAAAACTCTGCTTTGAACAACTGAAAAAAATAAGTAAAACTGGACCTAAACAGCAATTTTTAAAAGGTAGAGGCCAGGATGGAGGGAAGAGGTTTGGGGATTCCTTTAATTTTTAGTTAGCCAGCTTAAACTTGTCCATTTCTAGTCACTGCATGCTTGGCACCAAAGAAACTTTTTTCTTCTATATCCAAGTAACACTCTCATTCATCTTCAGAAATCCTGATTGAACTGAGATTAAAGCATAAGCTTTCATGTGGTTGTGGATTCTTGGCCAAGCTACAGGAGAGCTGGGTTGAAATCCTGATCTGTACATATCTGGTAGGACAAGTCTTTGTTCTTTGATTCATTACAAGAAGCACTTGCAGAGTAAGTACATATATGCCAGATTTTTTCCTTAAAACACACATAGGAAGCCAGACTATGTAAAAAAGAGTTTGGGATGAGAACTGAACGCAACAAAACAAAACTGATCAGGTAGAATGAGACCCTGTTTGGATTTGATTATGAGCCTAAAGTCCTGGTCTCTCATCTTCCAGACCCACAATGAGCTTTTTAAGTTGGTGACAAGAGCTGATGCCATATCCCAACTGAGTAATAATAACTCTAGCAAATGTCATCTGGAATGACTCTGTGACTTGGAGAAAGCAAAGCCTGATATTATTTCTTGAACAACTTTCAAGGCTTTTCTTTCAGCTATGGACCTACCCTGATCTTTAGTAATAAAGAGCAGTGAATGAAAGAGGCAGATGGTTTAATGTGTCCGAGCAGGCTGCGGTACTGGGATTGGCAGAGCACTTAGGTGTGGCAGCCAAGTCAGGCCAGAGTTACCACTCACAGCGACAGAAAATGCAAGCTTTCATTAGGATATTGTGTCCAAAAAAAGTCTTAAAGGATAACCTGGAAAATAATGGTATGTATACAGTTCTAGTCACAGCACTTTCAAAGATGTCACATGATTTTTACATCTGACAAATTCTACTTACTGCAACCAATTTCATTCCTGAATGATTTTACAGCAATTCATCTGTATTTCTAACTTAGGTCTTTGAGTTTTCTATTCATTTTTTTCCTGGTTATAGATAGGGGTTTTTTGCCATATTTTCACTTGATCTTGCATGCAAGTGGTGTTAACTAATCTATATTTTGATTTAATTTGCATTAATAAATTTCTAGTTCAACTTCCTTTGGAGATTGGACTTCACTCAGTCCAATACTACTCCGTCTTGAAGTGGTGTTTGGTGTTTTCGGAGTTTCTTGTTACTACAGTTGCAGTGTTTTACAAGGAGAAGTTCAGTCACAGAAATAAGCAATGTGAATATTTCTGAATTGTGTGGTCTTAGTTAAAGAGGTATCTTGATTAGTATCCTACTTAATGGGATAAAAATCCTATCCACCACAAACCAGACTGCTTTATTTGCACACCAGGCAGAATTTGCTAGCACTGTAAATTCAGCTGTGCATGTCTTTCTGCTAAATGGATGCCTTGGCCAGGGAAGCACAAGTGATGCTCTGCCTTCTATTATGATTTGCTTGTAATTGCAAATAAAATCGCAATATTTAACTTTCAATTATTGCCTAAGGCTTCTAGAAAGTAAAGAGAGGAAGCTCACTTTAACTTGTAGGTAACTAGATACATGGAGTAATCTCCAAACTCTGCTCCAGGGTATGTGACATTTTTAGTTTCCAAGAGTTCACCAGACAGAGTCTTTGCAGCAGCCACTGACCTGGGGACAGAGCAATTAAATGATACTTAGGAGATGTGGATACTAGTTCGGCAGTAGAAAGGGAGCTGTATTGGTTATAGCAGCACAAAATTTGTTCTCAGAATGTCACACCACTGTGGCCAAAATACTAGAGAATATTACCTGGTATTATAAATAGTATTAGATATACTGGGAATGGGAGTTCCCCAGTGAAGCTCATTTAATTTTTTTTTTGTAAATGACTTACTAATCAGTTTTATATTTTTAGCTTTATGTTGTTAGCATATAATTAGCTATAGCTCAGCAGAGAAGGGAAGAAAAGTCAAGTCTCATGAGCAGGAATAGAGCTTCTGCATGACTTCTCTGTGTCATCTCCAAAAAAAAGTTTTTTGTTTTTTTTTTTACTAGGTAGTTCTTTTGCTCTTTTTAATCGTTTTACTCATCTTTGGAAGTGCTTCTATAAATAGCACGTATATCTATGCATGGCTCAGCCTCCATACTTGACACAAGTAAGCTGATCTGGTGTCTACCCTTATGCAGGATAGCTACACACTGCAGCACCTGTTATAATTCGAGGTGATAAATTTGCATGAGCTCCAAACTTCTGCTGTGCTTCTTAAATCTCCTGAGAAACTCATGTGGCTGTTCTCACCCCACAACTCCCAACTACCACTGCCGCATGGCACCTTACTTCCCTGGGTGGATATAATGGGGTCCATCATTTTTTTCTACAATATAGCTTAAGCATTTTGTTTTAAATTCAAGCTGAATTTCTTTTTTGGGGAAGTTTTTCAGGTGGAACTGTTACATTCTGGGAGCGAAGAAATTCCATTGCTTTACTCAACTAAAGAATATTATAATATTGATGATAATAATAATAATGGAAAGTTAATTTAATTGGAAGGGTTATGCTTTGGAACAGTTGGTGGAGTTGTCAGGCTGTTGCCGTTTGCTTTTCTAGTTTTAAAACCTTAGAAACCTTTTAAAACCTTTTAGAATCACTTCTAAAATCTTATAAAGTGCTATGTATTCACCAATACAATAATTATGTTATTCTGGTAGAGAGAGAACAAGAGGTGAAATGTATGTTTATCTTCAGCTAACACAGATCAAAATATCCTACTATTTTTGAAAATTTGTGTGTGCTATTCCCAAACAACTGTGTAACGGGTGTTGATGAACCTTTAGGGAAGGACATTAAAGCTCAGTAACTCCATGCCAGAGTTGCACATACTTCCCAGGTCTCTGCTCCCTACTCAGCTCAATCCTACACGTTTTTGTTCGAGTACAGTATAACAAAGCAGCAAGCACTGCCATAAAGAATTGACAGCTACTTTTGTTTCCATTGTAGTTGTCATGTTCTCAACCGTGTCATTCTCTGCAGGCCTCTTCAGTGGAAGAAGACACACCAGGGGCTGGCTCTGGAAGTGCAGGACCTGTGAGCCTGGTGTGCGCTTCCCCAGGTGAGTTGTTGCTGGCCAGGGCTTGTCCTTGACCCTGCCCTTACCCTTGTTGTTGTCCTTGTCCTTGCCCTTGTCTTTGTCTTTATCCCGGCCCTTGCCCTTGCTTCTGCCCTTGTCAATGGGCAAGGAAGGTTAAGGGCCACTCTGCAGCTGGAGCAAAATTCGTGCATCCTCAGCGGCACCCAGAGGGTTTGTTAGGAAATGCAGAGTGTGTCTAAAATGCCAAGCTTAACGGCACGCGGCTTTGCTTGCACATCGTCTGCTTGCTGCTTGTGTGTAGCAATAGCTGCTGCATCCAGAAAGCAGTCAGGGCTGTCACTCAGTAACACCCTGCACTTAGCATAATTTTTTTCCCAAGATGCTAAAGAATGAAATACTTAAGTCCTCTGCACAGGGGCTTTGCCATTGGGAGTGGATTAAGTCAATAATACTGTGCACACTCTTGATTTTCCACGGTAAAAGCTTTAATGGGGAAGGCAGGAGCCCAAATCAGGGGAAAGCAATTTGCTTGTATCTTTCTCTCTCACATTTGAGGCTACTTTCCCCAATAGCATGCATTTCATCTACCATATAGTATCATACTATACTATCATTCTTATTTTTTTATTGTTGGTGTTATATATGTGTTTTCAAATGGGTCTGTCATAGTTTATTGTGGTATAGGTATTTAAAAGGCAAAAGCTGAAGCAGATTTTTACATGAAATCTTGTCCTGTAAATATTAAGTATATTGCACTGCTCATCAAGCATGAAATTACTTAAGCAATTAAGATTTGCCATCAATTTAATATAGTACCAACACCCCATGAGTAGAAACACAGCCAGCCTCTTCTTGAGGTGCTGCAAGTCTCAAAAGCACTTGGACTGGGGCTGACTCGAATACTTTGGGGGCTCACAGATGGAAACAGACCAGCCTTTCAGATAGATAAATCATTGTATAGCAGCACAGAGGTTAACAATCTTGAATTGCACCTGGCAGGTAATATAGAAGTCTTGGCTTCTCTGAGATTAATTTTGCCTATGTTGAAATGGTATTTTTAAAAACATCTAGTTGATGAGCTTATGGTATATCCAGTAAGAAAACAGATTGTAAGAAATAGGAAGTTTATTCGAAAAAAAATCTTAACTTTGCCTCATGTATGTGTGGATTAGTTTCAGATCAGAAGCAGTTTGAGTCAACTGCAGCTTGTGCCAGCCCTATCGTGACCACCTTAGAGTTACCCGCCAGCCCTATCCCTTTGGAAGAAGCTGCTTCCAGTGAGAAGGATGTGAAGAAACCTGAAAAGGAACCACAGGAGGAGACCCAGCTCCCTGCTGCGCAGGAGGTGCGTCAGGGCCAGGAGGAGAAACAAAACCAAACAGAGGAAGAAAGTGCTCACAGGCAGATGTTCATTGCACAGGCCATTGGTTGGTGTTTTGCTCTGCCATGTCACTTCAGAGGTTCATTTAAAACAACCTTCTAGTGAGTGACCCCACAGGGTGGTTTCTGTGCAGAATCAGCTTGGAGAAGTGCCCTGCAAAGAGAGCCGCCAGGTCTGCTTGTAGAATCCAAATGTGGAAACTGTCAGGAGCAGCAAAGGGAACTTAGCTGCAAACTCCTGTCCCTCTAGATTTGAGGAAAGCAGAGTGTCCAGGGAGCGTAAACAGAGGAGTGTGCAGCTGGCAGGTGATGCCAGAGCTAACAGCTAACCAGCTGTGACAGTCCTGCTCTGTCAGGTACATTAGGGTCTTGGTCCTGGGTCACGATTGCCTTTGGTGTGCAGAACATGATGAATATTTCAAGCAAGACAAAAATGGCAGTTATTTCCAGGACCTCAATATTGCAACTCCACATTATGATTCAGGAGGTTGTTAATCATTGCTTCGTAATTATTGATAACGTTGATTCAGAAAATAAGTTTAAAGGGCTCAAGCTGGCCTTTGATTGTACTTGCTGATCTTTATATGCTGTTGTCTGATCTCAAATATCCAAACAGGTAATGAAGCCAAAAGCCCTGGAGCCAGAGGGGAGTGTAGTACTCCCCTTTTTAAAGAAACTACCTGAGACCAGCCAAGTTTCTCTGCACAATTCTGATCTACAAGGTGAGCAAAAAGGGAATGTGGGAGCTGTGGAGAACGCAGCTGAACGATACTGCATAACTTACACGTGGTATTCTGGGAGTGGTCACTTAATCAGTGACTTGAAGGTTTTGCAGATAGTTCATGTCCAGTTGCATCTAGTAGGGTGTTTGTGATGGAAGAAAACTCTTCTTGTTGTTCCCCGTAAACACAAGAGCAGAATTGTGACTCAAAGGAGGCACACCAGAAGGATGCTATCTTGTACATAGCTAGCTGAAGATTATCTGCTACGTTAATGAGTGTTATAATTTAATACTGCTGTTACCTGCAGAAAGTGGTGGGGCAATTGGTTTTATCTGGTAATAAGAACATCTGGGGATAAATTCTGCATGCAGAATGTTCATGAATGGCTCATTTTTATAGATAACTATGCATACATGGCTACAGCTCTCAATTTGATCCATGTACATCAAAACTTCTTGTAAAAATGAGTATTTTTTACCCTCATGGCAAAGTTATGCATAAGACAAATAATGTGTAGTAGGGGTATTTTGCATAGCTTTTAGAGATGCATATGTGTAGGTATTGTTTAACAAAGAGAGAGAGAGAGAGGAATTAACTAAAGCTTTGTTCCCCAATAGCTTGTTTGATTGCTGGCTGGGGAATTGGTAATATCATTATTCTCCCAGTGCTTTCAAGATGAACTAAGGGTGATGGGGGCAAAACAGGACTATGTGAAAAGGAATGGCTGTCTCACTTGCATTAAGCCAGGAGATGCTTTGCACACAAGCAGCTGCTTTGTGTGAAGCGCAAATCGCCCCAAGCAGCCAGTAACGGAGGGCAGGCGCTGCTTGGCTTTCCTGAGCGACGCCGAAACGCTTGGCTGCTCTCTAGCGTCGACAGCATGGAAAGGGTCGTGGGGTCCCCCAAACGCGCATCTCCAAGAGAAGAGCGGCACGCGTGGGCTTGGCCGACCTTGATGGGACCTTGCCGTGCCAGAGCCCTCCTGCAGGACGAAATGCCCTGTTGCCAGAGCGGCCTGCGAGCGGGGGAAGGCGTCGCGGCCTGGCGCTGGCGCTGGCGCTGACGGCGGCCTGTCTCTTGTCTTGTGTGTGTGCCTCCCGCAGAGCCGCCCCGCGGGGCCGCGCTGGCGCTGCGCCTGCGCAACTGCTGGCGCCGCTCGCAGTTCTTCTCGCGGCCAGGTAACGGGGCCGCCCGGCGGGGCGGGAGGGTGCGGGGACCCGCTGGCCCAGCGAGTGGCTGCTCCTGCGGCACGGTGCGCTGCGCCAGGGGCTCGTGGGCCCCGCGCTGCCCCAGCGCCCTGGGGTCGGGCACCCACGCCAAACCATTCGCCTGTGAATTGCCAGTGCTCGCAATCCGCTTCATTCGAAGCCTCTCCAAAGGACAAAAAAAAAAAAAGCAGCTCTTTGCAACTGTGCCTCTTGAGCAGCGCGCTCCGCTCCTGCCTTTGCTCTGCTTTTTCCTTCCTTGCACTGAAGCGCGAAGGGAAAAGCAAGTGACACTAGATAGTGCTCCGCGCACCAGCACCGCTGGTGGCTGCGGCCACAAGTAGCTGGCATTAGATGTGGCGTTAGCTAGTGGTCGAGTAGAACCTCCTCTTAGTTGATATTGCTCCTCCATAGCCAGATCAAACATACTTCTGTTGGTGAAGGGTGTAACCTAGTTCTCTGGTTTATTTGCTTGCAATTTGTTGTTGCATTTGGTTGTGGGAGCAAATACAAAACTAACATGAAGCTTTTTTTTATACAGATACAGTTTAGCTTTAGCTGCAGGCTAAGCCCATTTTGCTGTTTTGCTATATTAACTTTTTTTTCCTATTCTGTCCATAGCTGATTCTGATAGTGGTGACAAATCAAATGTGAGTAGCTGCTTTGCATTATTGTTTGATTTAGAGATATGTGTTGTAACAAAAGTGAAATTTGTGTGAAATTGTCTTGCAATATCCCCAGAATATATCCCTTGTCATGATATGTCATGAAATGAGAGAGCAAAAAAAGTACAATCCAAACCGACTTTAGAAAAATGATTATGGAGAATATTCCATATTATGTCTGGTCTTCTCTGTTAGACATGATATGAACCAGGAATTTATGTCTTCTTCTCTTACCCAGGGGGAATGCTGGCTACACAGTACTAGACTGTAGGAATTCTAGTAATATAGCGCTGGATTGTGGGAACCACTTAATTCTAGAGCTTATAAATCTGGAAATAATATGCAACCCTGAGTTATCCCTTCTACTCTATGTGCATAGAAATTAGGAAATGCTACAATTTTACTATTTCCCAGGAAATGTAATCCAAAGTGATACATTAAAGTCCGCATGTTTCATATTGGCTTTGCTGTGTAAAAATAGAATGGCTTCTTATTTGACTCTAATGTGACCCGTAGTAGAAAGTAGTATGACATAAAGCATCTAAAACTACCTTTGATTCTGAAGGGTGTCACATAATGGGATCCTGATCTGATTGAGGCCTGGGATGTTATTACATTCTGGGCAAAAAAATAAAAACAAGGCTGTTAGATGTGCTGGCAGACATGAAATGAAAGGATATATTTTACAATTATAAGTTACTTTGCATGGTGTATAGAAAATTATACAGAGGAAAAATAATGTTTTTCTTTAAGTCTGTGTACCCACAGGTGACTCTGTTCAGCTGTTAGAGCTTTCCTTCAGATCATCTCTTTTTTCCCTCCACTTGAAGCTTCCCAAGCTTCTCATTGCAAACCAAGCAATTTTTTTTTTCTCATCTGGATATCTGTGGGCCATCCCAGTCAGTGAAACTAAAAATATTCCTTATTATCATTACCCAGTTCAGAATTCCCTGTTTTAACATTACCACTAGGAGCAGGCTAGATTTCTGTGAGAGCCTTGTCAAGTATCATATTCAAATCTAACAGCTTCATTTTGCTTCACTCAAGCGTTTCAATTTCTGGTCCTGGGATCCAGAAGAAGAGCGAAAGCGACAGGAAAGGTGGCAACATGAGCAAGAACGCTTGCTTCAGGTAAGGAAGCACCTAGATTTCTTCCCCCTTGGAGTTTGTTTTCCAGTTAAATTGCCGCTTTAGGCAAAAATTGAGTATTTGGGATCAGTTTCATTTTTATCTTTTACCCACCTTTCAAACTCCAGTGCTTCATCTGAATTGAATAATTGTTTGACAAGAAAGTGAAAATTCTTTTAATTTCTTATTTATCATATGGCATTAAGAGTTCTACAAAGCTGTCACACACCCCAATACTGCCAAAAGCAGTACTTGCAAAACCACTTAAACCTTGCTACACTGAAATGGATGTTGTCTACCTTGACTTCAGCAAGGCTTTTGACACTGTCCCCTGTAACATCCTCATTGGCAAGCTCAGAACTTGTTGGGTAGATGAGTGGACAGTAAAGTTAGTTGAAAAGTGGCTGAATGGCAGAGCTTCAAGGGTTGTGATCAGTGGCACAGTGTCTAGTTGGAGGCCTGTAGCTGGTGGTGTCAAAACTGGGAGAAGTGACTGATGTTTCGTAGGGCTGTGCTGCCATTTAGGAGGAGGAAAGGAAGCTCCTGAGGTTCAACAAAGGCAAGTGCAGAGTTCTGCATCTGGGGATGAATAACCCCAGGCACCAGTACAGGCTGGGGAATGACCTGCAGGAGAGTAGCTCTGTGGAGAAGGACCTCGTGGGCAACAAGTTGACCATGAGCCAGCGATGTGCCTGTGTGGGCCAGAGGGCAAATGGATTTTCTCCTGGGGTGCATCAGGAGGAGTGTTGCCAGCAGGTCGAGGACAGTGATTCTGTTGCTCTACTCAGCCCTGGCGAGGCCACGTCTGGAGTGTTGGGTCCCGTTCTGGGCTCCCCACTACAGGAGGGGCACAGAACTACTGGAGAGAGTACAACATGGAGCAGTAGAGATGACTGTGGGACTGGAACATCTGTCCTTTGAAGAGAGGCTGAGCTGGGCCTGTTCAGCCTGGAGAAGAGAAGGCTGAGGGGAGATCTTATGAATGTGTGTAAGTACCCTAAGGGAGGATGTCAAAAGGACTGGGCCACTCTTTTCTTTGGTGGCCAGTGATAGGAGTAGGCACAGACTGAAGCACAGGAAGTTCCAGCTGAATATGAGGAAAAACTTCTTGACTGTGAGGGTGGCAGAGCACTGGAACAGGTTGCCCAGAGAGGTTGTGGAGTCTCCTTTTCTGACAATATTCAACCCCCCTCTGGACACCTTCCTCTGCAAGGTGCTCTAGGTGACCTTGTTTGTGCAAGAGGGTTGGACTAGTTGATCTCCAAAGGTGCCTTCCAACCTTAATGAATCTGTGATTCTGTAAAATGTTTAATGTAAAGTCCATGCTTAAGTGCTTTGAGATAAGAGTTTTTATAACTCTTAATTCTGTATGATAAGTAACAAATTATTGAGATGAATAAATTTAATTTCACATCATGCATTTAAAATTTTCTTCTAAGAAATTAATCTTCTAGCACATTAAAAGTTTTAAGTGTTTTGAATGTGTTACATACAAATGCAGAAGATAAGAGGAAAGAAGAAAAACAGCTTTTTAGATACCCAGGAATGTTTCAAATGTTTGTGTTTCATCCCTGTTTCTGATTAATCCATGTGTAGCAAGTTTATTTGCCGTGGGAAGGTATTACAAATTTTGCTCCTTTGATACAGAGTTTTTTGAATTGCTGTGTATTTATGTCCTGTCTAGGAGAAGTACCAGAGGGAGCAGGACAAGCTGAAAGAGGAATGGGAGAAGGCACAAAAAGAAGTTGAAGAGGAGGAACGTAGATACTATGAGGAGGTATAATGCTCAAAAAAGAAGATTGTTTAGGAGAGTCTTCTTTTAGGTTTAAGTGCTGTAAAGTTTAATTACTGTTAAAGAAAAGAAAATCCAAACCTGAACTGATTATTAAAAGGAATGAAATATCAAGAGCATTTTTTTCTTAAATACTTCCATAAAGACTGAAAAAAATATTTAAATACTTAAACAGGGATCCTCAGAGTCTCTGCATACATGGTGGTGCATGATTGCCCTACTGGTTTGGGTAAATACTTGGCATTGCACCTGGGCACACTCAGAATTTCCCATTTGGATAAATCCTCAGAATTGCATCTGGGCACACTCAGAGTTTCCCATTTGGATAAATCCTTGGGATTGCATCTGGGCACACTCAGAGTTTCCTGTTGGTGAGAGCCTCCTGTGTTCCTGCATCCATTCCTTGTATATGCAAGCAACGGAACACGGTGAAGCTCAGGAGGAAAATGCTGTCTGCCTTGGCTTGAACATGTTGATATTTTTAGACTAGACTCATGTGACCAAAAAATTTCACCAGAAATGTTCAAAGTTTGCTCAAAGCAAATTTTTTTTAAAAAATGAAATGATTCTTTTTCCAAAAGACGAAGCTCTTATTATTACTCTTGGTATCCAGCTCCTTCCCTAGCTCCCTAGATGCGAATAAGAACAAACCAAATTTTGTGTTACTTTGTGCTACTACTTTTTAAGTTCATAGTTCACATTCTGTGCTTTTAATGCCCTGCTCTCTCCTTATCCTTTTTTTTAGGAACGTAAGATAATTGAAGATACGGTGGTTCCATTCATTGTGTCTTCAAACTCTGCTGAATTCCTCTCCTCCTCTTCATCTGCTACTGAAGGAAGCAAGACAGTGGTGAGTTTCTTGTGGAGTGTGTAGGCAATGGTGGCAAATGCATATAGCACAACTTTGGAAGCAGCATTGGTGTTGTCATTTGGGAATTTCCAAAGCACATAGTACCCAGTCCTCAGTCTGCTGTCTGCAAAGTCATTGGCATTTCTCATGGCAATGGGCAGAGATCCCTCACAAAGAAGTCTCCATAAGACCTATGGGAGAGTATTTAGCCTCTCAAAGTCGTTCAAAGATTTCTACCAAACATGTGTAGTGGGAAGTTTTATTTTGTTGTCCTGCACTGACTCATAATTGGTCAATGTAACAAGATGTTCTTTATAGTCATAAAGGATATCAACACAGTGCATCTAGGGGCAGCCTGTGCTTTGTGCTGGTGCTGAGATTGAGGAGCACCTTGTTCCCACCCTTGCTGTCTTCTAGAACTCCACTGATTCCAACAATTCTCCAGAGGAAGGCAAACAACAAGAAGCTACAAGGCAGAAAAAAATGCTTTGGGAGCAGGACAGTATGCCATCTCTGAAAAGCAAAGAAAATGAACTCCAGCAAGAAAAGAATAGGTATGGATCAAGCCTGAGTGTGTCTGCAATGTGTAGCTTTGTGTTCTGCAGAGCTGTGGGAGTCACATCTGCCCTTGACTGTCGCTGGAGCATCAGCATCTTACCATGTGGCTGTGATAGCTGTTCTGCATCACAAGGTGCTGGTTTCAGTGGTACCACAGTTAATGGAGAAGGATATAAAATGCAATCTAAGTTTATCTTCTCATTTCCTTGGCATGGTTATAGATGTAATATATATTCACTTGCGGCAGACAAAGATAGTGCTGGTTTACCCATATTTACATGCCTTGTAAGCATGGGGATTTGCTGAGAGGCTGTTTTATTAATCACACCTGATTTAGATCCTGTGCATTAGATAGCTTGGGCATTTCAGTATGGCTGAATAATTTTTTATACCAATTTTCCAAAGTTTTTAGTTGAATAAAAGAGTGGGAAATATTTTCATGCAGTTAGGATCTTTGAGAAGTTGCCTAGCTATTTTAAGAGCTCCATACCCAAACTTGCCAGATGGTCTTCAAAGCTCTGGTCTTTGCAAAACTGATAATCACAGCTTTCACAAGGAGAAGCAGCATCTGACGAGGCCAAATACTCTATAGAAAACACTGGGTAAAAAAAGCTATTTCTATGTCAAATAAACTGTTTTATACAAATCCAGAATGATCTTTAATGCAGGAATATCTCAATGCATGAATGAAGCAGGAAGACTCGGCAAGTTTAGCATATTGTCCATATTGGTTTAGCATTGCAATCCAGTTTAAAAACTGTTGATGTTGACATAATGAACTTTTATTCAAAAGTGTGATTTTGACATCGTATTCCATTTTGAATTTTTTCCTGTGCTTATTTATACAATTACTGGCTCCTTTCAGCAGTGTAAATAAAGTGCTCTCAGGACATCCAGAGACAGGTATCCTGAAAGGAAGTGAGCAGGAGCACCAGCTGCCTGTGCCGGAACGCCACTCATCTGCCCGGCTAAATCTACCACTAACTCAGGGTAAGAGTCAAAACTCTTCACACACAGGTATTATTTTCTCCTACAGAAATCTTGCAGATATTTAGTGACTGCTTGGGAACTCAGACGCTTTGGAAATTAACAGCAGGACTTGAATGACTCACAATCCAAATATATTTTCTGATAAAAATATATGTTCAGTTGAATTTTAAGTCTTTCTTCTTTGACTTAAAAATGGTTTTTTTTTTAGCTCTAGTTAGAAATCTTGTTAATAAACCTGTATGCTAACCATAATAATTTTAAAGTTATGTTATGTAATCTTTTATTTATATATGTATAATCTTATAAATGTGTGTATGTGTTTGTGCACATATACATACATATACGATTTATCTTGATACGGAGAGCAGATTTACAAAGCTCATTTCATTTGTGATAACTGACTAGATTCATTAACTCAATTTCTACGTATAATAACATCTACCTGTGATGTGTAACCATTTTAAATTGAACCTAAAGAGCCTCCTGTCTCAGTTTTGCCTTTAGAAATGTCTGACAGCATTTAAGAGTAATAGCTCATTTTAAGCTCTCATAAATATTGCTGTTCTTTGCATGCAAGCACATCCCCAAAGCACTGTTTTCAGTGGATGACCATCCAAAACAAGTAAAATTGTTTTCTGGGTGACATCTAAAAGAGGTGACCTGCCCTTGGTAGGCTTGCTAGAAGTTTTCTTCTCCCCTAACACACCAGGTTGGAGCACTGAAGGGCAAGACCATTCCAGGCCAGCGAGCCACGAGATTTGTCTGGCAGGATGTTTGCTGCTCCCCCCGTCCTGTCCTAGAGATGGGTGTCCTGCTTACCTGGGTGTCACAATTGGTCACACGTTGCTGAGAGGTCATTTCTGTCCCTGAGCTTTGTGCACTCGGGTGAAACACAAAGGGAAATTGCAAGAGAAGGCAGTTTATTAATAGGCTTATGGAGAAGAGTGGGTCTGCTTCATTTCTATTAAGTCATGAGACATTTGGATCTCTTTGACACTTGTTCCTTACTACAGAAATACTTTGTTTCCTCAAAAGCTACTCAAGGATAGCTGTTTCCTGAGTCTTCTTTGGCCTTCTCCAGAAACTGAGACCCTGCAGCCATGCAGGTGATGGAGATGTGAGGGTGAAACTGTATGAGTTTCTCCTGCCGAGGCCTACTGGAGCAGCAGAACCTCTCTCTGACTTCCCAGGGCTTCTCCAAGAACTTCTCTCTGAGTCCCAGCACTTTGAGTGGGGGGCCAGTTACCCAAGGAGAGAACTGGGCATATACAGGTGCAGCACATACTGGTGCCACACAATGGCAGGACTAATGGCTCCTGGCATTCTCCTTGCCTGACATGAGTTGTAAAGATCACCTTGGCCTATTTCTGCCTTCCACATTGTGCTTTTGCCCCCACTCTTGTTTCAGAGGTCTCGTGGAGCCAGCAGGCACTGACCAAGCCGTCCCCGCAGCGCGCGGATGACACGAGGCTGAGGACGTCCCCCACTCAGGGTGTGGGTCCCCAGGCGAACTCCACGGGGGAGAAAAGGAGGTGAGAATGCAAAGTGAAGACTACTGCAAAGCTTGAGATGTCCTGCTACCTCTGTCCTCCCTCTCTCTTCTTCTTTGCTTTATATTTTGGGTAATCATTGCTAAAGGGTGATGCCAGTTCTTTTAGTAAACAGGAGAGGGCATTTGCCTAATATTTGCACAGAGCATATCTATGTAATGAGAAAGGAACGTCTATTTTCATTAACATATGTGTGAACAGTCTCCTGCAAAGTTTGTGCCTCTCTTTGAGGCTTGTATCTAGTCAAAACTAATGTAGATTGAATTCTGGTTACCTTCTCCTTGTAACAAGCTACTTTGGTATGTTTGAGAAAATTGTTATGTGATCTGTAAACAGCTGTAAGCAGTGAGAGGTTGAATCAATCCTGTCATTTGTGATGAGATAAAACTATACATATTTTTCTAAGGCATAATGTATACAACTGGGAATAAGGCAGTCTTCTGTGTTGATAGTTTGTTCTTACTCAGTTAAGGGTACACACAGTCAGTCAGCTACCCCAGCTCTGCTCTATCTGTGTGTTTCTGTGCACACTCCCTTGGCAGAGTAGAGGTCTTTTGCCTTGGCTTAACTCTCCCTCATTGCCCTGTGAGACCGGCTGTACCCGTAGGTAGCCAGGAGCTTTCTCAGGGATGATCTGCACAAGAGATATCTTTATGAAACAGTACTAAGCAATCACAACTCTGGATCGAAAAAACACATGCGTCTGTTTTTTATTCTATCAAAATATCAGCGAGCAGCTAATTAATAAGTTGTTTTGGTGTTAAGTGAGGTCTTTAGAGCTGGAAATTTTGAGACCTATCAGCCGGAATTTCTCAATACAAAACCACTGGTTTTATTTGCTTTAGCTGTTGCAAATTATTTTTATTTCCTGCATTTCAGGGCAGCCTGTCATGAGAATTTCCGCCCTGGGCCATCATCTCCCTGTTCTCCTGCTGCTCCAAGCTACTCACCCAACAGGTACAAAAGGTCAATGAGGAACTTTACAAACTGAATACATCTCAGAGTCACTGGTGAAATGCTGCAGCGTAAATCACATTGATATTATGTGAATGCACTATTAATACCTGTTAATGTTGCAATGTATAAATTAAACACACATAAAACGCAGTGCTCCCTCTCCCATTCTTCCTGCCTACTTCAGCAGTGAGCACTATTGTGCTGTAAAATAGCACAGTTCAGAAAGCAGCTGCAGAACTCTGCTTGGTCATTGAAATCTCACAGGGGTAGCGCAAGCCCCAGTTAAATTAAGCAGTTAAGCATGAGCTTAAAGCACTTAGGCCAAAGGATGATGTCTTTGTCGCTCGCTGTGAATACTTACACGAGTAACTAACAGTTCACAGTGTGAATACTTACATGAGTAAGAGATGTTCTGTTGGCACTGCCACCTTGGCACAGACTATAGAAAACTGTTAGAAATGCCTATGCACCATAGGATTTGCCCACTGGAAAGTTTAATTGCATAGCAGTTGCATCTATGTGTGTGCTAGACATACAGTACATCCTGCATAGAACTGGAATAGATGGCAAGTGTGTTCTTGACTGCAAATTCCTCTAACCTTCTGCTCTCCCCATACAAAGTCAGTTATGATTCACTGGGAGAAAACTTAGGACTTCAGACATTCTCAGGTGAGAGCTGCATTCCCACCTTCTGCCTTGCACCATGCAAACATTCTTGCAAACAAATTGAAATAAAAAGCCCAGGACAATAATCTGATCTTTCTAAGCTTCAATTGTCCATGCTTTTAGAAAGAGATTGTTAAATTCTTCATTTAAAGCCCTGTGTTTCAAACATTCCAGCAAGAAGAGTTCTTGGTCACTTGGTTCATGTGAATATCTAGTTTGACTGATACGTTATTCACAGGTTCTGAGTAATCCCCAGGGCCTGTTCACTTCCCTCCAGTGCTCCTTACTCCCAGCATGTTCCTGTCCATGATCCCATGTAAACATTTGGTTGCACTTTAGGATAAGTTGCCGTAAGTTTTCTTGACGTTTTGTCTCCTAGGTCTGTCAGTGGGAAGAAGCTTTGTTCCACCTGTGGTCTTCCCCTTGGAAAAGGAGCTGCCATGATTATCGAAACACTCGGTCTTTACTTCCACATTCAGTGCTTCAGGGTAAGTCTTTTCCTGTGGGCACTTAAGGAAAAATCTGAAGTCAGAGCACAGCATGAGCAGCTTGAGACCTTGATGGTCTCCTGCTATTGATGGATAAGGAGAGAAGCAAGTGTCTGGCATTTGCTATGCAAGTTTATTATTTGTATAGAGTTGCAAGCCTCATTATTTGCAGAGAAGTGCAAATAATATGACTATTTAAAAAAAAAAAAAAAAAAAAACAGATATACTAGCTGGACCAAAACCTGTGGCTATAATAAGGAACGTCGTCTTCCTAACTTACAGAGATCTGAGGCATAGTAAAAATTCCCAGTTATACTTGCAGTTCTCCAAATTATAGAATTGGTTATCCTATGGTTTTCTCAAAACCCTTATTAGACCCAAAGGCTCCTCCTCCATTTTTCATCTCACCTATGGTCCAACTCAGAAAGCTTTAGCTAAGTAATGTCTTCCTTTTTTTTTTTATTCTTATATTCTGAAAATGTTCTCAGCATTTTTGATATCTTCAAAGATGTGTCTTTTTACTTTCACTGAAGCTACAAACTATGTCATGATTGTTCTTGAGTGTGTCCATCAGGAAACAACAAAATCTGGTGTTTGCTAGAGAATTCAGAAAGTACCTTTTTTCATTAACTCTGAGCCGACTGGTAACTAGACATTCTTGTAGCCATTTTCAAGTTTGGACATTTGCCCAAACTAAACCTCTGGCCTTTTTAAGCTTTCCTTAGCACAGATGTGCTGACTGTAGAATAAAAACCAGTAGACTTCACTCATGTGTGATTGGAAACCACTGAAATCCAGCACGAAATGCTATTTGTTCTTAAAAGCTTTTCATTGCCTTGCAGCATTCCAGATTTTGCTTGTTTTTCTCACTATTCTAATGCTACTGAACCAAGAGTCAGAACTTTTGGGGGGATTGTGGCAAATATCAGAGCCTGCTCTCTCTTACTTTTTCTGTTCTTCTCCTGGCAGTGTGGCATTTGCAAGGGACAGCTGGGAGATGCAGCAAGTGGGACAGATGTCAGGATTAGAAACGGTCTTTTGAATTGCAATGATTGTTATATCCGATCCAGAAGTAAGTACCCAATCCTGTCCTAAAAAGCTGCGTATTTTGTTCTGATTTCACAGAAAACTCAAACAATTTTGTCGTCGTGATTTTAACAGCAGGGAGCTTTTTCCTCCTGGAAGAAGTATATTCTCCAAAGTATGTTCTCCTTTGTGCATTTTAGAGGTTTTGCCACTGCTCCCCTCTCCATCCCCTTTCAGCTTGGCCTGACATCACCAGTGTGATGAGATGGACAGTGCAGACACTGTCGTTCTGCTTTGTGAAAAAGAGGAAGGCGCAGGGAGGGAGGGAGGGAGGAAGGAAAGAAAGAAAGAGAGAAGGAAGGAGAGAGGAAGAAATAGAGAGGAAGCAGGAGAGAAAGAAAGAAGGAGAGAAAGAAGGAGAGAAGCGGGGAGAGAGAGAGAGAGAGAGAGAGAGAGAGAGAGAGAGAGAGAGAGAGAGA
>NW_020455204.1:8512097-8527675 GCF_003342845.1 Nothoprocta perdicaria | reverse complement strand
AAGGAAGGAAGGAAGGAAGGAAGGAAGGAAGGAAGGAAGGAAGGAAGGAAGGAAGGAAGGAAGGAAGGAAGGAAGGAAGGAAGGAAGGAAGGATGCACTGAAATAAGAGTCTTCCTGTTCAGTGTATTTGCTGCCCACAAGGAGAGTGGCAACTGATAAATTGGGATAGAGAGCTCTTTTCACTTACTATTTTCTTTTCACTCCTTCAAAATAAATGGCTGTAGAAACCAGTAGGTGGAAATCTGATTCACATTTGCTAATAGAAAAATTAAGGCTTTATTCTCTGATATTTCATGACAGAGATATTTTCCCCATCATCAGAGCTAGAGGGTGCTGTTGTATAATCATTTGCTTATCTGGTAAATGACTTTATTTCTACTCAGAGATGTTAGCAAATTTATATTTTATTTATCTAACTTCACTTTTAGAAATAGCTGTATTTCTCAGCAGACTCAGAATTACAGACCTTTCCCTTGTGACTGAAGGAATCCTTAAAATGTGTATTTGCACTTTTCTATCATTACACAAAAGGAGAGGAGGGGATGAAAGTCCTGTTTTCCCTTTCTTCTGAATCCTTTTTGCTGAAGTGACTCGTCACATCAGCTGAAGGCTTCATGAAATGGGATGTTTTTTCAGTCTATGTGCTGAGAAACCATCCCCTTCATAATCATTTCTACAGCAGTGGTGTTGGAAAATGCAGTACGGAGCTGCATGAAACATCCTGTGCTGCAAGATTTTGCTTTGGTGGATACATAGCAGAAGCCCATGGCTAGCAACCACAGGTGATTTGGAAATGAAAATTCCTCATCAGTATTCATGTAGAAGGGTTCATCTTTTGCCACTTCTCAAGAAAAATCTGAAAACATGAATTGGCCAAGTTTAAGTTGCAGCAGCTCGTGTTGACAGTTTCCAAAAGATTGGCTTTGATGTTATGAAACTACATCTGTGGTTGGCTGCGTGCAAGGGGCTTGCTTGTTTTTAACAAAGATTTGATGGGCTCCGTATCTGGAGTGAAGAACAAGTTAGTGCAAATGTTAGTGCTACCTCCTTCAGTTCTGGAAGGCCTGATGCTAAACATAAAACCAGTTGTTTGATTCCACAGCTCTCTCCTGCCTGCCCACTCCTTGCTCTGGGTCTTAACACCTTTGCAGCACTGCAAGAGATGTTCTTCACTGAAGCCACAAGTAATCGGTGTTTTTTGAGGGCCTTATGGACAYCTTGTAGAAATATTTATATGCTAAAATTTTATTTGAAGCTGTGGGTGAATCTTTTCCATAACAAATTATTTCAGAATTTGAAAGAGAAAACATGTAAAGCATATCTGGTGATCCATGGCATATTTTTGTTATTTAAATAAAAGTGTACAGGAGTTTATTGGTAGATTGTCTCTCCACATGAAAATCTCATAGGCAATGCTAATTAGTGAAATTAACTCAATATTCAGTGTCGAACACAGAAATAGTTACAGATTTCCTAGGGTTGAAGTCAAAGGCATGCAGTAAATTCGTGAAATACTCTGTGTGGCCAAATAACATCAGGGCTCTGTATTACCACATCACAAAATACAGGCTCTGCTAAGGATGACTCATCGGTTGTTTGCTTGACTGTTTCCTCTGCAACGTTTTTCCACTGCAAAGTAAATATCCCCACAGTGCTTCATGAGGAAATGAAATAAAAGTGAATCTGCTGACTGCAGTCAGCAGTGCAAGGGAAATCCATATGGCATGAGAAATATTTTTACTAACATTATACTGAGTTCTTGTCGCAATTAGTGTCCCAGCGTTGCAAGAGGTGGGCAGAAGGTGGAGGGCACAAATGATATATAGCTCCAGCTGTGATTTCTTGAGTTACAGAAATCATATGAGGGAAATCTCCCCTATTCTATCATTTCAGGAGAAATGCTTGTTAAAATCTGCCAGCTAATGGCTTGTTTTTGTCTTGTTTTACGCAGCTGCTGGGCAGCCGACTACGTTGTGACATGACTCTGAGGCTAATGACTTGCCAGAAGGAACTCTCCTCTCATGTGTCTCGGCTGCCTCCAGACAATCACTTGTTAGAGCTTGGAACCACGGACGTCATAGCTCTCATCTCATCTGGAAAAGCTCATATGAAAACGCTACATCTGCTCCTTTAAAATGCAATATGTTTTTTTTCCCCCCTTTCTTAAGAAATTTGCAAAATATGTATGATGGTATATGGTAAGGTATAGCCTAAGTACTATTAAAAAAAAAAATCCCACCTTTTCAGGTATGTTTATGATATCCAGTCTGTTACTTGGTTCTTTTAAAGGTAATAAGAAAATTAAAATGCAATAAACTTGTTTTGTTTTAATCTTTCTAGGAATTAAAGTTTTAAGTTTACAGAGCCTTTATAGAATATGCCAACTGGAGATGAGAAGTAATTTTAAGATAGTATCTAATCAGTGCATTTGAGAAAACTAAACACCACAGCACATGACTTCTCTGTTATAACTGAAGCTATAACTTTTTTTATACAGAGACTAGTTTGATAATACATCCTGTAATTCTGAAACATTTTATGTTTATTTTACCTTCAGTGGAGGGTAGGAGTTATACAAATAAATTATTGCACCTTTAGCGATAGGAATTTTTGTTTGTGTACCTCATGTAATGTTCATGACYATAGCTTAATATTCTGTCAAATAAAGATTTCTTCATTAAACCTAAAGACTCTATACCATTAGCGACTGCGGAATTCCCATCAGGAGCACTCCTACTTGATAAAATCCATATCTTGATTTGATGAAAGGGTGACGTGGGAGAGAGAAGCTTGAACCGAACTTGAATGCAGCTGACACGTGAACTGACACGTGAATCTCCAGGCTGCAGTTCAGGGGGTTGCTGAGCTTTTTCTGCTGCACCTTTCCCATAGGTGGCCGGAGTTACTCTGCCATCTGCTCGTTTGCTTGCGAGTGCTGCGTTTGGTTGCAACCATGTGAGAAGGAACACGTGCGGTGGGGTCCCCTCCAACCCGAGCCCTCACGAGGGTCAGCAGTGAACGAGGGCAGCCAGGGGATGGCCGTGAACCTGCGTCCCTCCGTGCATCCACCCCAAAGGTCAGCAAAATGAGGAATGGGAATTCCTCATTCCTCAAATGGGAAGCAGGCAGGGAGGAGGCCAATAGTGACAGGCAGAAAAGCTTGACCTGCCTGTGTTCGGGGCACTCTGTGCTTTTTGCTTAGGAAGGAGCTCCTTGCTGAGGTGCTGCAGCAGCTCGCTGGGAGAGTTGTCTCTGCTAAGACCTTGCTGCAACCCAGAATACGCGGGCAAGCTGGGGTGATGGGTTACAATTCTAAAGTATCTTGTTTCAGCAGTTCAAAATGCAATTTAAAACAGAGAAAACAACTTGTTCTGCCTTAAAAAATTAACAGATTTCCTGTTTAATGTATGTGCACATCCATTGTCTGTTGATATGTCAGTAAAATGGAAATGACCTGGTTATGGGGGAAGCAATAATTTTGAGTTGTTACATAGTTAGCAACTATTCATTTAGACCCTAGACAGTTGCTTGCATCTGAGTTGCGTGCCCATGCAAAACTGCTTGTCATTGAAAACACCTGCACAGTGTTACCAGTTGAGGAGATTGGGATTGTCTGCTGGAAGTTCCATGTGACTTCCTTAAAATTGTGCCTTAGAAAATGCAAAGCTGTTGCACACAGTCACTGATGACTCATGGATGCAATAAATCCAAAAAGTTGAAGTCCTTCATTTGTCTTCAATGGGGAGTACTTTTTAAAAAAAATAAAAAAAAAAAAAACAGAAAAATGTTTTGAAAATAAGACAGTGAAATCCAATATTTTGATTAACCATTTGCATGATTAAAGAGGTTAAACCTGTTAAAGGCTTTTGATAACCAGGATGTTTACAGTTTGCATGTGGTCCTCGTAACATTTTCAGGCAAATAATGCATAACATGGAAATTCAAGAGGATTTTATAAACTACTTTGTACATCTGCATCATTCCATGTKCTGCATTAAGGATATGTGAATATATTATGCCTGGGCCTGATTTTCAAACGAGACCTCCTTTAATGCATGCATGTGTGTCTATTTGGTGTAAGTCACTTGCATTTATCCCCACATRTGATGTAGCTTAGATGTGCAAATCGGTCACAAGTGTAGGAGAGGGCTGGTGGTCACAGGCAGAGGTTAGATGTGCTTCTCTTAGCTTAGCAGTAGATGCCCGAAGATGCCAGAGGGAGCATGACTGGAACCAAAATGCATGAGCACGGGGTGGGTGGGGGGCACGCAGCCTTGCAGACACTGCTGGGGCTCTCAGGCTGCTTGGAACTGGATCCCAGGGTCTAGCAGTCAGGTTCATATGTGCATGTTGCCGTGAAGTGAATTGTATGTAAAGCAAAACGAAGCAGCGTTCTCAGACCATGAGTTGCTCCTCCCAAACCCAACATTTTCAAGTTCTCAGAATTGTACTTGCCAACTACTTCGCTGATGTTTGATTTACTTTTCATCTGAAGTCTTACATGGCAAATTCATTTGGGCTAAGACCTTTTATTTTTCTCCTTTGTTTTCAGTATAAACACATAAACATGATAAATTTCTTATCAGGAACTTTGCAGCACAGAAGAAAAAAATAATGCGCTATTACATCTGAACTATAATGTAAATGTATTTGTTGCAAAAGTGATTTATTGTTGCTAAGCAAGTACAATGTATGTAATGGTTTTTAGATGTTTGAAAATTTACTTAGCCTCTTAATACTTCGGAGAACCTCAATAAGCATCATAACCCTTCTGTATTTCACTGTCCCACATCCATGGTGCATTTTTCCTGCCTCTTGCTATGTAGTGTTATGATGCAGGTCGCCTGTAGTTTTCAGTGAATGTCCTAAAGGTTGGAGAAGTGCCAGGGGACCATCCTTGTATGCATGTCCATTCAAGGACAAGGATTGCTGTCCTAACTGGAGCTAATGTTGAATACCAATTATGCTACTCTTTCCTTTGTTTTATTTATTCTAAAATGCCTCTGGAAATTAGGAAGACCTGTCTAAAATGCAACAGCTTTTATAGTAAATGTACGTTTATAAATAAAAACGTTGATTACATTTGGTCAAGTGTCTGTTTTGCTTCTTGTAACTAACTTCTCCTTTTGCATGTGGTATGCTGGGGAATCAGGTTGCAGGCAGGATGTATCCCAATGGGAAAAGCTTCTGCATGGGTTAGGCTGGGCTGAGCAGTAGTCCACAAAGTTTAGCATGTGAAAAGCATGGTATCTACTGGCATCAGTAGACTGTGGTTCAGACTTCAGTTCAACAAACACTTTGTGTGGGAGAGGTGACCTTGTGCTTGGTTAATCCCATTCCTAAGTAGCCGAGGTCTGTTGAGTTTTTCATCTTTGGGTGCTGGTTATGCAGGTGCTGAAGGGCCTCCCTAAATTGTGGGTCCTCAGGAGTGTGCGGCTTCACCTCTAACCAGCAAAATGGTCACACAACATTTTAAACCAAGAGTTGGCCCTTTCTTTTGATCGGAAGTTCAATGGRTGGATGTCTTGGTTTTGAGCCAGATACGTCTCTCAGATGGTGGATGAGTCATGGGGAAGTATTGACAATTTAATCTTTTTAAAGTCTATCTCCTAGCCTGGTGCCTGGATCACAGCTGCCTTAATGGAAATGGTAGTGGCATTACATTATTTTTCCATGTGTGTCTGTGGGTGGAGGGCCAGCGCTGCTCTGGGCGAGGGTCTCTAGCGAGCAGAGGCTCTGCAACAAGGTTGCTGGGTGTCCAGACAGGCAGGTGGCCTGTACGAGCCTGGAAAATGGTGGAGATCCCTATTTCTGCAATATGCCTGAGCTGATGTCATGACAAAATCATCCMGTAGGCTTCATGAAAGGGGCATATGGGGCATCCCAGGGCATTGAGCAGCACTCTGTCCTTCCTACGCCTTCTCTGGGCGCGATGCAAAGGGATAACAGGTAGTAATGTAGGGATAACATAGAGCTCCCAGGTAGGCAGGTCCRTGGGAGACCATCTAATTCAGCAACACTTTTCTCTCCTCCAGCACTTTGGTGCCAAGACAGTCTACACAGGCAGGCTTAGTACTTGCTGGAAGCTCTAACACAGGCAATGAGCAGTGGTAGCAACAAATATTAGTAGGTTGCTCATCTCATGAACATTCATTGCCCCTCATCCAGACAACTGTCCGTGGTGACTATTAGAAGCAAAGAAGAGAATTAGCCTTGGGGCGCAACTCTTACTGCCCAGTTGAGCAAGGAGAGGTTTGCTCTTGTATGGGCACCAGAAACCGTTCCTGACAGCATGAGGCTGCCTAAACCATCTTGAACCTACAGGTTCAAGGAAGCAGGGACTCAATCCACTTTCCTCGGAGGCAGCCTTGTGCCTGCTCTCCTGGACAAGGTGAGGCAGGTGAAGAAGAGATGCTCCATTTCTGCACCACGTCTGCAGGAACACTCAGAAGGAGAGCCTGGACACTGGACTCGATCACCACTTGGCCAGAAAAAAAAAGAAAAGATGCCAGAAAAAAACACATGTCTCCTGTACAGCCAGGCAGGACTCCTATATACCTCTAAAAGCCTCCGGTAGGGATGTAATTTCATCTGAGCTTCCCGATCAGAGGAAATGACTAAACTGGAAACCACTCAAGTTTTACARGTAATAAGGATCCAAAGCAAAGATAGAAATACAGGGTTTTCCTTAGCTGGGTTGTGGCTCTCCTCAGTGTGGGGGTTGTATTCTGTGGGTTTTGTTGTTGCTTTCTATTCTTTTGGTTAGTTTTCTAAAATCTACTGCTAAGAGAAATGCTTGCCCCTCTGCAAGGCCACAGCTGCTGCTCTGCACACTGAATACCCCACGCTCTGCAAGATCCCCTTCCCAAAGCAGATAGGATTTTAAGCCATTTAGGAGAGAGGGAAAAAATCCATTATTTCAGACAATCTCATGAGTCACTGCCAACTCATCCACAGGCTGCCCCTGCCTCACTGCACAGGACACACTGCTAATTCTCTTAGCTGATGCCACATCCATGGTTTCTAGACATGTTTTTCTAACGGGTAACATGTTCCACAGTACATATTGAAGTTATACTGTATGACTGTAGAAATGGGGGCAAAAAATGACAGAATCCCAATATTTCCTTGAAATAAGAGAATAATCACAGCAAAAAGAAAGCAAGATTTAAATATATCCTTTTCTCCATCCTTTTCATTAGACAACCAGTTTCTCCAACAAGTATAGGAACAGAGATGTGACACCTACATCTGTCTCTGGAAAATGTGTGGTAGCTTCTCGTGCTGAACATTAAGGCTGAGCATTAGGGCTTGTAGGGTAGGTAATGCCTCAAAATCCTGCCCCTGGCTAGATCAAACCTTTCCTTCTAAAGAAGTAAAAAACAACACAATTAGCAAAGGCTGCTAATTCAGTAAAAGATGATGTAGCTCTTCAAAGTATTCTTTTTTCTTCTKGTTTCTGTTCTTCAGAAGCTCTCTAGAAGATTTTTCATATGATAGCTCTGTCATCAGACACATATTCCTTGTGTAAAGGCAAAGAGGATCTCTGGTGATGGTGGCCTGAAGCACCTAACAGGCTGTGGGAAACGCTTGCTGCTGGTCACAGCATGCCCAGACTTTGAGACCTTCCTAACCACATTTGCATGAGCCTAAAAGTAGTTACCTATTTCTGATATTTGTATACTACCTGCAAGGAATGCATCCATTAGTATTTTAGCTTTTTGAAGTGTGTTTGCAAAAGACTTCATAAAAATAACACAACTTTTAAAATTATTATCATCTATCCAAAATATTTCACAAATTTATTTCACAAGTGCCCATTACTGGATAACAGGYTGATCATTTGTTTTGCATTACATTTCAACTGCACACCACAGTTGAAAAGCAATTCTGTATCTTAAGGGTGGTGACTGATGTGTGTTTGCCACAGCAATGCATGAAGGTTTTGCTGCAGAAGCTGCTCTACCCTCCTTGAAGAAATGCTGCTGCCTTTTACAGAAATTAGGATTGCTATAGAAATTAGGTCTTGATTTCTGGTGATTTGCTGATAGGCTTTCTTATTATATTTCTCCTGTATGTGTTAGTTAATATATCTTATATCCTTCAGTGTCTAGAAAACAGTTGATCTTAAGTTTATTCGCTGAGTAATTAAAAAAAAGAATATTTCATCAAAATGTTGTGACCGCTGCCTTTCATTTTGCCTGTAGTCACCAAGCTGATGTATCWCAACTCTGTGCAGTCCTGGGGACCAGTAATGACACACATGGGGTTGCCTTAGCCCCATCAGATCTGCTACCSCTGTCTCCTGGCTGCTTAGTGTTTTATGCAGAAGAAAATACTGTTTGCAGCTGCATTTGCAAGCCTTACACTAGCAAATGGCCTTTGCAAACCAGTTTTGAGAAATCTTTGAATGAAGGCGAGTGTGGGGAGTTCAGGGAGACTGGACAGCCCTTATGGTCATTCAGCTCGGCATGTGAAGTGGAGTCATCTACTGTCATCATTCACTGAAAAAAATGTCTTTCTTCTTCCTCCATGTGCCAGGGTTCTGCTTTTTAGACAGAAATAATTCCAATTTGATCAATATACCTTTTTTAACGGCTTATTGTGRGTTTTCACTTAGAAAAAAATAAAAACAAACTGTGAATAAATATTGCCAATAAACTTTGGAAAGCTGCATGCAGAGACAGAAGATGCACAGACTGCAGTGAGAACTCCTGCAGAAATTTGTAGGACTGAGGAAACCAAGTGTGGAGGGGCATGCTGCTCTGGTGGTCTTTATTAAAGACTTTTGATTCACAATGCAAATATATTTCTCCCTAGACTGCCATAGCACCTTTCATCATGGGGAAAATAATTCTTCAAGACTATTTTATTTACATTTCTAAGGAAAGATCTCTATTCTTTGAAGATACTGGGCTTCAACTTGTGTGCCAATTACTTTGCTTCTATTGCAGTAACACAAAAGAACGTGGACAAGATTTGGAACCATTTTGAAGGCTMATATACCCACGTGCCCAATCTCAGGAGCTTGTGAACAGCCTGACCCTCGAGGGTGGCTAATTGCAACGCCAGATAATTGGGGARCTTGAGCAGGTCTCAGATTAGGTACCCAGAGCCCCTGGTCATGCTCAAAATCATCTAGCATCTACACTTTGTTCTTCCAAAGTCTCAAGTGTATTTTAAGTAGCACTACCAGAAAAGGCAGGCTGAAATCCTTCAGGTATTTCCTGGCCAACATATTTAATAATGACTTCTTTCTACAAAGCTRTCATTGCCAGAAAATTTTAAAGCCCTTTGCAACTGCTAGCTGACTAATAGTTAAAAACAACCCTGTGAGGCAGAAGGATATCATTATATACCTATTTCCAAGTGAAAAAAAAAAAAGATAGGATGCACAGACTCATTTGCCCAGAGAGAGAACATTTAAGTAGCAAATTTAATTCAGACTATAATTTGCATTAATTGTAAAAATGTCAGAAGCTCGGTTTAGGTACTACAAGACAAAAAGCAGCCAAGTTGGCACTTAGCAGTTACTGAGGCTGGAAGGAGGCGAGCGCGGAGTGCGGAAGGAGCAGCTGGCCTGAGCGTGGCAGCAAAAGCTCCGCCGCAGGACGGGCCCTGGAGCCGAGCCGGATCATCTGCAGGCGGGTGCAAGAGCTGCGCTCAGCCCAGCTGCGGCGGGGAGCCGCTCAAGGCTGGGCCTGGCCTGCAGGTGACATGAGGTGTCCCAACGTCCCAGCAGCGGCCGCAGCGTTYGGGGAGCCTCAGCAAGCAGCAGGACCTGACTAGGGGGAGAGGAAAGGCCACGGCTGCGTAGGGTGGCGCAAGGACATGAGAGCCTGAACACTTTCTGCTTTAATCACTAGAGCACTCATCCTGGAGCAATATCGTAATAATCAATTGCAGAAATGCTCCCCATCTTCCACACCAAGGGTTTAACACACACTCCAGAGAGGCACTCGCTGTTCGCTTTGGAGCCAGGCAGATACTGCAGGAGAGCGTTTTCTGAAAGCAGCTCTCTGACAGCAGAGGGTATGAAAAGGTTAAAAGGATAACGTCATCTCAGTGAATCCTGCACACAAACAGATCCGTCAGCTTTGCAAAAGATTCCCAGCTTTGTGCTCCTACTTTGAGTCGCAGCGAGCGTCGTGACGGCTGCTGCTCTCCAGCCCAAGGACTGAGGCACTTGGTAAATCAAATTTCCAGGAGATTGCTCGGAGGAACCTCCTCGTTGTGGAGTCACAAGCTGTCAGAGTTTATTAGCATTATGTTACCAGAGTAAAAAGCAAAACAAATTAAGATGTTTAACAGCCGAAATCTGAAGCAAAATTGTGTTTAATGTTGGAAATCTAGTTAACATATTTTCAGGCTTCCCTCTTCCCAGATATTAGATCTCGGTGTGTGCTTGCAAGTGCCTGTGTATCGCACACAGGGCAGGAGGCTGGAGAGCTGCACGCAGCCCACGGTGAGCCCGGGTTTTCCAGCCTCACTGCTGCATCCGCTCCGGATTCCGGAGGCTGCTCTGGGCTGCCGGCCGCACACGCGACACATGGGAGGGTTTTAAGGGAAACGGAAGCACTTGGAGCTCTCCGTGTGCCCAGGATGGTGCAGCACGTTACATTAGTGACAACAGACCCAAATTCAGGATTACACACRTTCTGGCTTTTAATGCAAGGGGTAATTTGAACTCCCAAGCTGGTTTTTCTCCCGCGTTGGCTCCCACAATGAAAGAACCATTAGGGTTTTAGTGATCTTCTAAGACTCTGCTTCTAGCAGAAAATTGGCTCCTTTTCCTTGGACACAAGACCAGCTTTTAATTGAATTTCGAGAGATGATGGATGTTGGAGTTTATTCCAGGTCTATATGCTAAATTAACAAGGCTGTCTGCTTAGTTTCCTCTTTGGAAACCGCACAGAGATGAGTTTCTGCTAATTCTCTTACACAGGGCATTAGACATGTGAACCAAGTTCTTATTCAAGGGCTGAAATAGATGTTTTTGCCAAGGTTATTACTTTGGATAATAGATTGGTACAGTGAGGTAGGGACAATAATTTGCTTTCTGAAAAAGGATTTACCAGCTGAATTATTTCAGATTGATCAGTAAAAATAAAATTAACTGTGTCATATATTTTCACAAAGTATTATTAATCAACCCTTAAAATGTCTATCTTAAAGTGAGGATTTTTCCTTTCTTTTTGCACATTTGATCATCTGATTTTTCTGCACGCTCCCSCTGCTTACCTCACAGGCGATGGAAAGCCCTACATAAACTAAACAAGGTGCTTAATCTGAATAAGGTTTATTTATCCAGCCTTTTTACATGTTAACAGATGTTAATAAGTGAAATGTTTATTATTATGAAACAAAGAAGACTGACATCAAAACAAATGTACAAAACAAATTACATAGAACTGTCTGTCAGGTAACAGAGCTATCTGTCTAGACAAACTAGACAACTAACAAAAAACACTTAGAGCAAAATTTTGGGCTGAATATTGGTAATTTAAAATCCTGACTGACTTGGGAAAGAAGTGTGTGAGCTCTCTTTAGTCAGCAAGGTTCTTCCACACTCATCACAGCTGCCTCCCCTGGGTATTTATCCCTTATTTATCCCCTGGGATAAAGCACCTGCTGGAAGGACCTCCAGATTGCAAAGAAATAGGTGGTTCAAGTAATTYGCTGCAAAGCAATAACATTTGCAGGTGAATTACTCTTGGTTTTGCAGAGCAGGTTGTATGGTTGAATTATCTCTGCTAGGAGAAGCCATCCTACAAATCATTATCTCAGACAAGTATTTTTGCTCTTTAAATATCTGAGTAATTCAATTGGGGGGAGTAATAGAATAATGTAACACATTTAGCATAAGCGAATCATGTCCTTCCTACAGGTGTTACAGTGCAATCATTCTTTGGAGAAACATGTTGAGGTCTTTAGGTAGATGCGATTACGTTACCTAACTGTATCCCATGGAAAAATTAACAATAAAATGTCAGCTCTTTCTCACAGAAGTATTTTGGGAGAATTCATAACCTCAGCAAATAAACCAGTGAAAAATAAAAGTGAATTTGGCACGGGGTGTGGTGCTGGTTGGGTGTCCCCTTGAGTCTCACAGCCATTTCCAGGGGGATGGAACAAGGGATTGGTGTGGAAAAAGAGATGGTTACAGAGAGGAATAAATTGCATTTCTAGTGCATCTGCCCCAGAGAAGCACCCCAAGCACTTCAAATAGAGGTGTCTCTGCTCTGCTCTGCAGGAGAGTTTAAGAGCCATGTCAGACTGAGGCAGGAGAGCATCCTGCCCCCCAGCCTTGGATACTAGGATGCTCTGAGCTGAGATCTGTGCTCTTTTTGCTTGAAACTGCCGTGTTCAGGGAGTTTAAGTGACTCTCTGACATTCTCTTAAGAAAACAAATCTCTTCTTGGCTCATGTATCACTGAGTATAAGAGGTGACCATGCAGTTAAAGAGTTCCTGGAGAAAAGATGTAGGCAATAGAAAGGAAATACACAGGTGAGCTTCAGGGACCAGCTTTCATGGGCTGCTCAGAAGGTTTCTTTCAGCCCTAGCTTTACTAAGACCACGTAGCCCTTGCAGCATAAAGGGTTTCTTCAGATCTGCCCAGAGGCTGGGAAAACAGAGTCTTCAAGGACTTGTCMCTCATCCTTCCCACCATGGGTGACTTTCACTGGATCCTTCCAGTGGATTTCATGGATTCTTCCATGAATCCATCTTTTTTCCCTGCTACCCCAACAAAGCACCAAGGGATAGGTTTACCCTGCCCACGCTGCATCTCAGGTGCAATACAAACTTCCTGGCTTCAGAGCTATAGTTTTCTTCTAAAAAAGTGGTACATTAACTAGACTGCATTGAAAGCAGTATGAGCTGTAAGCCCAAAGAACTCCTCTGTATTTAAACATGTCACACGGCTCTTCTTGCTAAATTTTTAAGTTAAGGAGCTTGACATTAATTTTTAGGTTTTGGGACCCATTTTAGTTTTAAAGGTCACTATGTGTTCATTTGCTCTTTAAACCTCAGCTACTGGCAATGGCAAAGACCTGAGTCGTCCTCTTTAAAACTGTGTATTGAGGTAATTGATCCAATATAGTTACTTCCAACTCTTCATGAGAGAACTTAGGTCAATAGAGAGTTCTTTTCATATCTTTCTAACTTTGCCTGGAGAAGACTATTGAGCTGCACCAACGATGTTCATGCAGACCAGCCTGAGAATGAAAGTGCAGTGACCTCAGCACTGGCAGAGAATTAACTATAATATATATATATAATCTAATAGGGTTTCTTTTTCCATTTCTAAATAATGGGATTGTATTAGACCAAACTATAGTCTCCTCTTAATGATAATTTATTTTATAGTATATTTGAATTTTGTCTTTTATAAACCATTGAGAATTATGATACAATTATATAATTGAATCATCTGTTGTATTATTAATATATTTCATTGTTTATAGAAACCTCTTTTTTTCAGAACTCATGCGTCACTGTGTTAAGAAATTATAGATTTTAGATATATTTAGCTTTAAAGTGTCAAATTATTTAGTTTTTTATCAACTGTAGATATTTTGCAAAAACACTGTTTAAGTATTTTAAGCTTGTGAAGTTTTGTACAAATGATTGTAGGCAATTTTAAAGATAGTTCTGGACATGAATTTATGAGTACATCCCAATATCTCAAGAAAAGGGCTTTTTTTGTGATCTTTGAAAGGAAATATTTGAGTAGTTCATTTTCACATTTGAATTTGAATGTGTTAGTGGTACCTACCAGTGAGAGTACTGATCAATTCAATCAATCAGTAATAATGAACAGGGAAAATGAAGGAATGAGGATATGAGTACTTGACTTCAGGTGGAACATATTTAATCCAGTATTGAAGCTGAGCCTCTGAATATGATGGGGACATAAAGACAGTAAAGAAGACAATGAAAAACATCTAAGTGGGCATGGCAAGGCTCCCGCCTCCCATCTTCCAAATGGGAGTGGGATTTTAGCARCACTGAAAGCATGGGGATTTGTAGGTCTACTCTTGGTGGCCACAACCATTGTGGCCATTGAAGATTTCAAGATTTGGGTTGACTTTCCAAGGTGCTGAGTCCCCACAACTCAGCTGGGAGCTCTGGGTGCTCAGCACCTCTAAAACAGCTCTCTGATCTTCCCAAATGAGCCCTTCCCCGGAGATCTGGATCTCTTAAGCTCCTGATTTCATAAATACCAGTTTCTTCCTTACCCAAACAGCCAGAGCTGCTCATAAACCATGTGCTTTCCTCCCTTGGTAGATTTTCTCCTTATAGGAAATGAGCATACTGATTTGTTTCTATGATGAATTTTCTGTGAAATGCTGTGGAAGTCAGTGCTTCTGAAAGTCCCAAGCACAACTTAAGCCTTTAGGGTATGGCCCTTAATGCTGATGCTATGTTTGTGAAGCCAGGTATGGTATAACTGCTCTCTCATATACCTGCCAAGAATACTTCAAAGTTTTATCTAAAACAGTCACTAGACTTGATTGCCTTCAAGTTTATTCCTCTGAACTTTTCAAAACAGCAAGAAATGTTATCTCCGTTCCCCTGCTATCTCTCTTTCCAAAGGGAATGGAAGAAACATGACCTCAAAGGACTATCATGCTGCAGAATATTCCTTTTCAAGTAAAAAATCTTAGTTTTCTGTTGACATGATAGTCATGACAAAGATTAGTCCAAAGGCTGTTTTTCTCTCTCTCAAGGAACTTCCTTGCCTAGCAAATGGCAATATCATCTGTATATTCACAGCTGAAGTTTCCTGGATTATTTTGAGTTAATACTCCAGAGAGTGAGAAGACAGACTTGCTTTCAAATCATTCCTTGGCCTGATTTGTTGTACAAACTGCAAGGTGCAGTGCTGTTTTTCTAAGAAGAAGGCACATTTTAGTACTAACTAGTATGCTTATGTGGACTTCATAACAGTTGCTGAATGACAGTTCACAGCGGGCCAAATGACACTGAAGYTGGAAGCAGGACATTTCATACCCTGTCCTAATACAGTCTTCAGATCTCTGTCCTGCTTTATAGATGATGAGGGCAGGCTATAGTCCTAGATAGGTGCTGGCTTAGCAAGTGTCTAAGGCTCAATTGTGAGCTTCGTGTCCTGTCCTCCCCTGCACACAGGGGATTCTGCTGGTGGGAAAACCCCCAGGATTCAGCCTTCAAAAAGAGTTCAGCGGAGCCCCCTCTCATTCAGACCCTGCTGTGCAACCAGAGTTTAATTTCCAACTCCTCAGACGAATCAATGTGTGTTGGTACAAGTTTTGTGTTGCGTTGTGAGGCAGTTGCTCTTTATTTAAATAACAGGAGGAGGGAAAAGCAYCAGAAAGAGCAAAACTTACCCTTTTTGCTTTACTGAAGCATCCCTTGAGGTGACCAGTCCTCTGAGCTCATGGTCTCATGAAGCAGCAGCAGCTCTCGGTGTCACCACCAGCAGTCAGGTTGCCTTTAGCTGGCCCTGCTGGGTCAGCATCCCCTTCCTGCCTGGTACCCCATTCCCCGTCACAGCGTTGCAACTGGTGAGGGTCACCAGCAATGCTCTTTATTA
>NW_020455204.1:8509387-8511953 GCF_003342845.1 Nothoprocta perdicaria | reverse complement strand
AAGGAAGGAAGGAAGGAAGGAAGGAAGGAAGGAAGGAAGGAAGGAAGGAAGGAAGGAAGGAAGGAAGGAAGGAAGGAAGGAAGGAAGGAAGGAAGATTTTGTATTCTCAGACTACCCATTTACTAAGTGAGCAATCCCTAGGGTTTATGAATCAGTCCTTACACCTGGTCTGACACAGACATGCTGCTCCTTAGGAATGACGGATGTCACACACCTCTTGTAGGCAGTGGGTGGCCATAGCATGGAGAGCACTGACTCCAGAAGGGATTTATGGGTCAGAGAAAAGGGGAGATTAACCAGAATGGCACAAAGGACAGATGAGAAGCCTAGAAGGCTGGAAAATCATCATCAGGAAAAGTGAGGCCCTCTTAGCTCTGTATGAAGCATTAGAGAGAATCACTGCACTGCCTGGGCCTGTTTTGATATCCATTTGTTGTGACAACMTTGTCCTCAGCAGCAAGAGAGGGTAGGTTCAGCTCTGGAAGACCTTCATAAATGGAGAGCCTTAAAGAGTGTGGGACATTTAAAGGTAGCAGCCTACTTAGTTGATCAGAAAGAAAGCTGCCATGCAAATCAGTTTATAGTGTAGTAAAATTAGAACAAAACAACAACAATAAAAATATGACGGTTAAATACTAAACTGTTCCCAGTCCAACAGGGAAACACATAACTAGATCTAGTGCTTGGAAAGTGGAGCCTTTACATTAGAAATAAAGCCTCAGATTTAACAAATGAAGTAAAGAACTGTTGGTCAAATGCATATATACATAAGTATAATAAATCCAATATGTTAGCTATATCTTAATGATTTAAAATCATAACTGCATTTCTGGAGGATGTGTGCTAGGTAACATAGAGTCAGTATACTGGGCCAAGTAACCTATGAAGGTGAATGGCTTGAGATATAGCAGGAGTCAGGCAACAAGATCCGAGGGATTTTCTTTGACGCTCTGTAAAACCATGAGAAAGCAGTTGGATTAGTTTAGATGGATAAAACTCCTTAGTGGCTCCTGAGGCTTCCCAAGCAGTGGAAGAGGATCCCCTTCCCGCTGCAAGGCCTGGTTAAGGGGCTGTGGTTAAAGCCCTCCTGCCAGACGGGTCTCTAGTTCTGTGGGTCTCGCCTTCGCGGGAGGTTCAGGTGTCAGGTCAGGCCCTGTAAAGTCTGCGGCCTCTCCAGGTGGAAACTCTCCTCACGTCTTTGYGCTATCGGCAAAGCTGCACTTCAGTCTAGAGCCAGGTAATCCCTAGAGACAGACTATTTATTTTGAACGGAGATATTCTTAGCTCATTAGCTGATTCCTGGAAGAAAAATGGGAAAAGGTACCCAAATCATAACAAAACATATATCCAAGATTTTTTTTTTTTTTAACTCGGGCAAACATACTATATATTTTATTGTGGCATTTTAAAACCAGTTACTGACGTTTTTATCTAGTCAGAGCAAAAACCTTGTYACGTTTTACTGGCTCCTTTAAACGTGCCCTTGGCTGTGGCACCCTCGCCAAGGGCTCTGGCAGTGCTGAGGAAAGATGCGGCCGCGTTCACTTGGGAGCCAAATCCCATCCTCTGCGATGCATATATATAGATATATGTATATATATGTTTGTATTTTTCCCCCATTGGCTTTTTGAGAGCTGGGGAGCCGGCTCCGCGCTCGGGCTCCCCTTGGCCTCTGCCCCGCTCCCAGCCTCGCAACCGCCCATGGATGAAGCGGGAGAAGGGGCTGCTGCCCCCAAAGCGGGAGCCTTTGAAGGCCAGACGTCCCCCGTGGCCACCTGGCTCCCTTGGAGCCCCGCTGGCCGAGGATTCCCGCCGCGCTGCTGGAAGGGCCCGCCCGGCTTTGCAGTTCAGGCGTTTGTGCCGCCTTCTCTTCTTTTAACGGATACGGCTCCAAATTGGCCATTTCCGACCTTCCGAGTAGCTGCAAAATGTCAGATGTAGCTCCCCCCTCTCCCTACCTCCCATCAGCCTGTTGCATCTAATTAATAAAAGCAAAATTGAACAGCAAGGCCGGGCTCCGGAGTTAGGATCTTCCTAACGTTACTGCAGATTAAAAAYAATGCTGCTGATCCCGTGTCGTGCTGAGGACCCATCCAGATTCTGCCATGGGCCTCATCAATCTTTGYGAGAAGAAATGAGCCTCTCCCACCCCTAAAAAGACTAAAATTAAGTCCAAAGGGCTGCGGTGCTATATTTGCTTTTGGTTTTTATTATCAACAATTAATTAATGGTACACTCTTGGAAAACTATATGCACATGTAGAAATATTTCCCCTTTTAAATAGAAGCATTCATTTTAACCACATATAAATAAATCTGAAAATCCGGAACATAATTTATGAYGATTATGCTCACAAACATATTCCAACAGGTAGGGAAGAAATGAGACGACATGCGACTGATAACAAAAATGGATATCTTTGCCTGAACCTGGTCTTTCTAAACGCAAAGGGAGCTGAACCCGTGAGATCCTTATTTTCTCCATTAAGACACGCCATAGAGACTACGAGAAGGGAAAACATTATTTATACGGTCAACTAGACAAGTCTGTACTGATATTAACACTA
>NW_020455204.1:8476855-8504330 GCF_003342845.1 Nothoprocta perdicaria | reverse complement strand
AAAAAAAAAAAAAGTTGTAGCAAATGGTTAATTTGATTATTATCACTATAGGCCAACTGTCTCGGCGGCCTTCCCCCCACGCGTCTGGCTAGGGGCAGAGAAACCATCTCCAAGGAATAATCAAATCAAGGCGAAGTGTGGAAAAACCCCTTCTGATTTCCAGGCGACACAAATAGAATTAGAGCCTCTCGGTTGCCTCTCTCTCCCCCTCATTTTTTTTTTTTTCCATCCAAAAGGGCCCTTTTGTGTCGCCCTGGATGGGAGGCCGGCGGGCAGCGCCCGTGCGCACCCGCCGTCGGGAGGGCCCAGGGGTGCTCGCCGGCCAGCGGGCGCCCTGCAGAAACACCCTGCAAGCCTAAAAGACACTTTTCTTTCCTATTCTTCGCCATTCATAGAGAAGATTCCCTATTTCCCCCCATCCCCCGGGGGCCGTGTCCCCCCCTCTGGAAGTCAGAAGGAATGTTTGGAGGCCGGGAAACAAAACAGGCAACAAAATGCCATTGTGCCGGAGCGGCAATGCCTGGGAAAGCGCTTGTCAGGCCCCTCATGCCTCAGCCCCACGGAGCTATTTCACCGCAGGCAAAACACAATAACATGGGGCTGAATAAAATATTAAATACCAGCGAGGATTTCGCGTTGATTGCTTTATTTGCAGAGAAGCACCGAACCATCTCGGGGTAAGAGCGGCCTGGAGGCCTGGCCCGGGCGGCGCTGCGCGCTGGGAAGCGCTGATGCCAGCGGGGAGAGGTTTATTTTGATGGTGGGAAGGTCCTAGCGCTTCCTCGGACCTCACCCGCCCCGGGAGCCCCCCGCAAATGCCCGCAGAGCGGCGGTCCCTGGCGGGACGGGGGATACAGCCCGCACCGCATCCCTATTTTCACCCCAACGATCTTGTCGCCTGTCCCGACGGCAGCACAGGGCCGGGAGCTTCCCACTGCAGCAGGAAAAAAACACGCTTTCCTCCCCTCCGCTCTGCTCTCTGTTTAGTGACCAGACGGAATAGAACAGGGTAATATATACATACATAAATATATATRTATACATACACACACACATATATATGTGTATTTTGTTTTTGCTTTGCCTTCTGGCAGGGGCCGTTCAAGCCGTGGCCAGCAGAGGGATCTGCGCGTTGCTTTTTGCCGCCGCGGCGGGAACATCTGCGGCGCTGGCGGGGCCGGGGCGCTGGAGCAGACGCACAGATGTAAAAGTGACATCTGCTTGTGACAAAGGAGCGGCAATTAGATTAGGCGAAGAGGCCTTTCTGCAGTTAAAAGGGRAAAAAAAAAAAAAAAAAAARRAAAAAAAAAAAGAAACGCGAAGCAAAATGCGAGCTGTGGACTATGCAAGCAGTGGAAGAGGATGTGAAAGGCAGGAGCACTCGATGGGCAGCTGCTAGCAAAACCAGGGCAGTGCAAGGGTCCTGGGAGCAGAAATAGTCCTAGGAGAGGGTTTTGCCTTCCCTCCAGCAGCAGAGATGTGGCTAGGTCAAAGCAAAGGGTAGCAGAAAGCAGAGGGCTGCTGCGGTCGCTGCAGCACAGCCAAGGCCGGGAATGTCTTGTTTGGTTAACCAAGGAGGTCCAGCTCTGGACACTTCTCTTCTTGGACGCGAAATCATGGAATAAATGCTGGAAAGTTCATAAAGTTAAAGGTGCGCAGGGTTGGCAGTTTATTTCCTTATGACCTGACCCAATCCAGACTCACAAAAAAAGAGGATGGAGTTAGGTTGGTGCATTTTGGAAAGCAGGACATACAGCAGGGCTGAGCTGCTTTACTCAGCAGCACCCGCCAGAGCCTTAAAGCACATTTCGCTCCCTAGCTTAGCAAGAAAAGGCCATCCCACATTTTTCATGTGTCATCTTTTTACCTTCTGTTTTGCAAGCAGCATTTTCCCAGTTATATAAATGTCAATACCAAAGTCTTTTTAACATTGGAGCACTTTCTAGATTTAGGGCTGCTTTTTTCACCCTGTGGAGCAGCCCACAGGAGAAGGAGGAGGACTGCAGTGTATCCCAGATTCCAGGCAAAATCTTGCAGCTCCAGACGGCAAGCTACAGATTTCATGGAGCTGTGCAGTGAGGCAGACTTAGCCAAGCCCCTTCTAGGACCTTACCTCAAAGTTCACTCAAAGTTGATTGAATTGCACTCAACCTTTGAAACACTGATTTTGGTTTCAGCAGAGTTTGAAAGAGGTCCATAGGTTTGAGCAGCCCATGGACTGCATCTTGCCCTTGCAAGCTGATCATGAGACTTGTTACAAAGACACAAGGTGGGAAATGTCACCTTTGCTAGGACCCAGGCTGAAGACCTAGAAGACTGGATCACAGAAGTTGAAGCTGAAGAGTTTCTTTATAAAATGCAGAGAGTAAGATGGGGAAAGAGAGTACAGTGAAAAGAGCTTAAAAGAGAATTTAGGCAATCTGTTTGGTAGAAAAACCTGTGCTTTATGTGTTTATCACAATAAAGAGAAAGTGCCAGTCCATCTGTCTCCTAGCACGCATGAAAGCATAGTGAAAGAAGACATTACTGACTTGCATAAAAGGATCTACTTTAGATCCAGTAGCAGAAATATATATATTTGTGCTGTTTTATGAAAACCATACTATGGAGGTCCTTCTATATGTGCTGTTTCCTCTGTTCTTTCTCTAAGCAATCATTGTTGGCCACTGTCAGACCTATGGCCTGACCCAATTAGGGCAGTTTTACGATTCTATGACTGTTTGTGTTGATGAATCCAGTGAGGTCAAATAAGGCAGTAAGAAAGATAGAAAGGTATGTTCTTCCCACAGTGAAAGACACAATTTATAAGTCAGGAGGAAATCTAAATAGGCCTCTTTTCTTAGAATAAGTAGCCAGTGATAAGGATGCACAGTTTGGTAAGCCAAAATTCCAGTGTGTAAGGACACACTCCACCCTCAGGCATGGCACTTCCAGCTCCCACCACAGGGGAATGGGTTGRCAGAAGTAACTACTGCCAAGCTGTTTAATCAAAGGTCTCCGTGTTGGCTCTGCTGAAGTATACAGCAGTGCCGATAAAAACAGCAAAATGTCCTGTTCAGTGCAGAAGAGCTGCCTGCCCTACAGACAGAGGGCAATTAGCTAATCTTAAGCACTGAGCAAGAAATGCAAAGTCAAAGAGGACTTAGTTTTTGCATCATCTTTTGCTTAATGATGCAAAAGCCAAGAGCTGAAGCTAGGTCTGCATTCCTGCCAACCATCCTTGTGTGGTGCCAGCTACTGAAGCTGGGGCTGTAGGTAGATCCCTGCTACTGGCGTGGGTGCAGAAACAGGTGATATCCTATGGATATCTCCCCCAGTGCTCTGTGGTCCCTCTGTTTGTTTTTATTGATAGATAGCRAGAGTTTTGAAACATTCTTACCGTTAATAATTATCTTGGTATGGTAGCMTTTGTCAATAATTCAAAGTAAGCTATGTTAAGATTAAAGATATGCAACCTGAATCATTGACATAAAAAGCAGGTCAGCAAATACTGTGAGCTACTCAAGTGATCACCAAAACCAGTCAAAGATAATTCCCGAATCGAATAACGTTATATTCCCACTGGGGCATCTTTCCTTCCCATCTCCATCTTCTTTCTCTTCAGCTATCTGTCAAGAAAGGAGAGCTGTTCAGTAGGTCTTGAGAAATATTCTTGCAGCAGAGAGATGTATATCTTATGGACATTCAATGAAAACACTATCAGACATTCACAGGCTGATATCGGAAGACTTATTATGGGTATTACAGTATTTCAGAGCTATCATTCCTTGYTCTCAGTTCATTTTGGGGCTGAACACTTGGCTATTTGGTTTTCATTTTGTCGCAATCAAAATGAATTCATGGGCTCTTTTATTGAAATTCCCCATTCCTTCCCAAGGGAATTCAAGAAGGGTGCCGGTGGGAAATTAAGACCTCAGTAGTCAACGCCAGACTTCTCCTATCAGGATTTTGGAAAAGTAATAACACTTGGAAAGTGTGGGTTGAAGAGTGAAAGCAACAGACAAGTTTAATTCCTTGGTGACTGCAGGAGGCAGAGCTGAACTTGAATGAAAAGCAGGAGATGTAGGATGTAAAATACATCTTTTCTTATGCCGACCACATATCCTCCATAAGCTGATTATGCTTGATGTGAAGGAGCCTTAAATTAAGGATAAATTATCTGTTCATGTTAATAGAGAATGTGAATGGGAATTAGCTCCGAATGAGAACAAAACTGCAGTTCTTACTAATATATTTTAAGTAATCCCCATTTGAATCTCTGTTGGAAAAATGTGGACTTGCATGTGTACTCTGAGACCTTGTGCTGTGCCATTAACTAAAATAAATGCCTGTATCTAGACAGGTGCTGAAAGGATTGGCACTGGGTCAGTTCTTAAAAGTTTATTTGCAATCTGTAAGAAGATTTCTTCTAATGCATTTATAGGCATTGTTCTAGTTAATACTCATGTAAAATGCACATTAATTGAGTTTTCTGATTCTGTAATCATATACGGAGTTATGCCAATATCTTCAGAAGACAGTGATGTGTGAAAGTAAATAGATGATAGGGCATATACCAATATGCAGTGTGTTTATATCAGTCCATCCAAACAAACAGGAGATGGTGGTGCTCTAACAAATTCTGAATGTMATTGAAATTACTTTGGATCAGGCCATTAGAGTTCATCTCTTGTTAGAGTCCTGAACAAGGTTTTTTATTGTTTTTGGGTTTACTTTTTTTTTTCCCCATAGTAATTGTGATCTGGGGGGGTAGCGTTTCTATGTAATACAAGCTCATCGCAATTACTCTTGCTTTTATTACTGCCAGTCAMATAGAACCACAGAATCCCAGAGTCACAGAATGGTTGAGGTTGGAAGGGACCTCTAGAGATCATCTACTCCAACGCCCCTGCTCCAGCAGGGACACTCAGAGGACAGGGTGGCATCCAGGTGGGTTTTGGAGACCTCCAGAGAAGGGAGGACCTCCCTGGGCAGCCTGTGCCAGGGCTCTAGCACCCTCACAGTCAGGAAGTTCTTCCTCATAYGGAGATGGAACTGCCTGTGTTTCAACTTACACACAGTTCCCAGTTCCAAACCAGTCCCACAGGTTTGGTTTAGAAGGCCAATTACTGTTAGGAGGGGTCTTATAAAATCAGGTGAACCTAAAGTTCCTGGGGCTTTAAAAGCTGTTATTTCCTGGAATATGAACTCCACCCAGAAGTGCAGAGGAAAACAGGGTGTTGAATTGAAGGTGAACATTGTGACCATATTAGCCTGTCCTACCCAGGGACAGGATTGTTTTACTTTACATCAGCACCTTGGTAGTCTGCTGCATTAGCTTTACCTTCATTTTAGAAAGATGTGTCTCAGATCTGTACACATGATGGGAGGCACAAGAGCAACAGCCTGCAACAAGCCACCCAGAGGCAGTGATGGCTCTATCTAGACCCTGAGACTGTGAACCATTTCCATGGTCTTGGCATGAAAACAGGTCTAAGCAGACTGTAGAAAAGACRCACATCTCTACTGAGACAAGGGACATTCCTTTGGCCCCTTGGGGTCTGGAATGGCTTCTTTTGGGATGCTTCTGGGTAAAATCCACTATGGTTAACACTTRCACAGGCCCCAAATGTGGTCAAATGAGATGAAGGCAATTAAACACTACCTGTTGGTGACCTGAAGTGTCTGTAACGGTGTGCAACATAGCTTTTCAGATATATTTCTTTCTTGCCTTATAATTTTCCATGCTGTAAAAAGGAAGGAAAGTCAAAGGAGGGAGGAGTAAGAACTCTTTCATATCAGAAAACATTTTATCTGACTCGGGGAGACTTATGGACAGGCTGTTACACTAGCAGTCAGGCCCTGAACAGCCACGTTGAGGAAGGGAATGAGGTTTTGAGGGTTTCTCTCTCAAAAATAAYATAACCACTGTTGCTACCCCTATTGTGTGCTCAGAATAACAAATACAACTCCAGACAACAAGCAGTATCAGAAAGACACTGTTATACCAAGGCGATAATGGAAAATGATTAGGGAACAAAGTAAGAATAAAATTTAAGTGTGAAAGTAAAATCTACACATSAAAATTCTGTGAAACTGATTTACACTGTTACTAAAAAAATTCATATGGATCAGGCCCATACAGTTTTGCTAGTGAAAATAGTTGTATATTGGTGTGTATATATTTCACTTGGAAAATCCCACATGTCAACAGATCACAGAAAAGTCATATTAGTATTGATGTGAAATCAAATGGTCATGCCTGGATCAATACCTTATAATATTATTATGATGGTTTGGGAATACAAAATGCAAATCAGCGGTGATTGAAATACCATTTGGATATTCTAAATAATACATAAGTGCATTTTATCTTCGCGCTATAAATACTTTATATATATAAATGTACACACACATACACGTGATTGCACATGCATATAATCTACATATAATAGTTTATCATGACTGATAAATTGTAACAACAAGCAGCTGGGATTTGCCTGTAAGACTGTGAAAATTGTAGGCAAAATTACGAGGCCAATGGGAATTTGCTTTAAAGAAAAAAAGCCTTGGTAACTACTGAATGAAGGCCTTTGTATTTAACCGAAAGAGAAATTTTGGCAAGATTATGCAATTGGAGCCCTGGGATGAGTAAGATCTGCTGTTGCCCTCACTTTATATAATACACAGCCTTTGTATTACATTGAGATAGAAAACATACCTCTCAGGGATATTTCTCTATTTATACCAACCCCTGAAATCATTTAATTATAATGACAAAACYCAATTATTTGTAATTTTGCTACTCTCCTTCTTATTTGTTATTCTAATTTAAGACTGCCATTGAATGTAGAATTGCAGGGCAATAAGTATATAAACTATTTTGTAAACAAAATGGGTATTGTAAACTCTTTTTATTCAGATCTATCCTTTAGTCCTAAGACTTACAGAAGATATTGTCAAGAGAAGAACTGCTTCATATTTCAGTCCCCCAGCATGATATGAATGGGACATTACCTATGCATTTCATRTATTCAGTGTCCTAAGTTTGTGAATTAGGGATGCCTGTAGTGGGCACAAAGAGACCTTGTATTTTATTTTACACAGTGAGTCTACTGAAGAACGGGAAAGAGGTTCCACTAGTGAAYATCTCACTTTTTCAGTGCTCTAATGGGATGGCTGAAAAAACTGTGAGAGAAGAAAAGACTCATAGGTGGAATTCAGAGTCAGCGTGATCAAGAGTAAGGCTACTCACCTTTAGGTTGTCAAGGATTGCACTGTCAGTGAAACGTATTGTGTTTACGTCTTACCAGCTGCTTCTGACTTGATCTTATGTTAATAGGACTTYTATGATGGAAATAATTATGCATAAGTTCCACAGAAAAGCGGTAGCTGAGTATTTTAAGGGATTGTTTAAAACAGAAATACTTAAAGAAATTTAGGTACCGCTGTCCAGGAGCTATTTTTTAAAGAAGTGTAAAGAAGTTGGTTTGCATGAAAGCCAATCAAGTGGTTTAATTAGTTATTTATGAKATCAATTCCATGAAGCAGTTTGTTCTCCAGAAATTATATACWTTTTTTTCTAGACTTCAAGTGAACCCAATTTTAAGCTAACTTTTTTAGTAAGTAAGCAGAAATCGGGACTTGTAATATATACCACAAATTTCAAATACATGTTTTATTAGACAAGTAACTCCAAGCTCTGGCAACCCTGCACATATTTGTATGGAGAAACAGGGTTCTTCAGAAAACTGTTAAGCCAAATAGTCCTGAGGTAGGGCAGTGGTTYCCTGAATATATTATTAAATTCTTAGATAGAAAAGCACACAAAATGAGTTCTTTTTATTCTCTTTGTTTCTTTTATTTATTATTCTTATGTTTTCCTTTATTTAAGTTATTACTTTCTCTATAATAAATCCTCATAACTTTGTGTCTCYAACTTGAAAGACCCATAAGAAATTGTCTTTTGAAAGCAAGTGCTAGAGGTTGCCTTCTCCCAGAGATGTGCCACAGCAGTGGTTAAGCTTTGTGGTGCCATAAGCTAATGAACACGGCTCAGGAAGGAGCAAGAAGTCTGTATTTCAAGGACCATGAAGTGGAGAAGGCCTGATAGTTCCTGGCTTGGGGAGCGAGGAGTGGCACGGTTAGTTTTGAGAAAGATCCAGAGGGAAAACAGGGGAACAGCTTTGCTTTGGCTAGTTCTAATCTAAATCAGGTTATGTGTATCCCCAAACACAATTCATCCACAGTTTTGCAGACCTTGTGTATGGGTTTCTATAGGARTATTGCATAGATGGGATCTCTAGAATAGTGACTTTTCCCCCCACCCCCACTTTGGCAGCATGATTTCACTCTCTATTACATTGCTATAAGCCAAACAAATGCAATGAATCCTCGATGGTGATAAATGATACAGACAAGATTTTACCATTGCTGACTACTGCTGAAAAGCTGTGACTCGATACTACTTTGTCCATGAGCTGTGAAATGGCTATTTCCATAATATCATTGCATTAACTGTTCCTGCTATAAGTTACCATAATGACATGAATCCCTTTAACCCAGGGATAGCCAGTAATGAAGAATAAATAGCTTTTTGATAGAGGGACAGACTGGGGTTACTAACTGCAGTTTCAATGGTTGGAACTGGGCATCATTGATAATACTGCCTAAATTTAATTACTTAATTTTGTGACACACAGTATCCCCCTTGTCTTTCCCTAATTGTTTTGACTTGCTATTGTGAAGAGAATATTTTGTGCTTGGATAGGAAAAGAAGGTGGTTTTGAAGTAATAAAAGAATGTGAATTAGTTTTCTGTTATTTGTAGCAGAATGTATATATAGCAGACCATATGGCATATTTTTATTTGAAGCRTTCGTATAATCGTTTTATTCCCTGATCTTATTTTCAAAATAGATCTTCCAACACTTGAACTAAATAGTACAATAGCAGAACCAGAAAAGAATCCTTGTTATTTATGGTAGAAGATGAATACAAAGATGGGCAGTTTTAAACAATGAACTTTAAGGATGTTAGAGTCCTAAGAACAGAAAGAAAAGACTAGTTTATGGAAGATACTTGACACATCAGTGCAAAGCATACACTGTGTTCAGTATTCAACGGTGGAAAAAAGCAATTAAACCTAACAAGAGATAGAAAATCCTAACAAGAAATAGAACATAATATACAAATCTACACAAAGAATTTATTTATTTGTCACAAGAGATAAATTCAGTTAAATATTTCACTTTTATTCTAAACTAGAACACAATATTTTTGATAAATATATTTTAATTTATTCTCACTTTTGTTTTATTAGAGTCATTTTATTTTCATGAAAGGTATATCAAATTAGCTTTAAATTCCAGTTTTCCTGTAAAGATGTATGTGYGTAACTTATGAATAGACGGTGTCAATTTTCATTTTAAATTCTCCTTAACTACTGTTGGTGCTACCATTGTTATCATTATTATGGCATCTATAAGGCTACAGAAAGTGACATTTTAAAGATACGTTTACTCGCAGCTTTTTCAATTTCTGTTTAACTAAAACGTTTCCTACTTCATTCAGCTACCCTTGCAATTTACATTAGACAACACTCCATCAATAAAACCATCAAAATGATCTACTACATTGTAGACAAAAGTTATTGTGTCAAGTTGACACTAATCAGTTAATTCCAGTAAACCTTCAGATAAACAAAAGCTTGTTGTCTATTACTGATGTGTGTGATTAGCCCCCTGTATGTCCTATAGCTATGCACATCTATAGAGATGTATCTGGCAGACACTTGGCCCGAGGGCTCTATATGTAAACCAGGACAGGATCTATAGTTAATGATGTTGACCCTGACTCCCTCAACAGAGATTGGATTCAGTCCTCATAATATCCCGACAGCTGATATGTATACTGTGCTAATAATATTATCAATTACTTATGCTATTGTGATTCCCAATGTTTAAAGCTGATAAAAGGCTTTTTCACTTTTTTTTTTTTTACAGGCCTGCTATCTAACTGGTCATGTTTTAATTGGATTTTTTTTTCATTTTGAGGCCTATTTACTTCATAACCGCTGCTAAGATAGTGATTAATATTTGAAGCTAACATAAGCCATGTTCTATATTCTTTGGCAAGCTTCTATTTTGTTTTTCTGGGTTAGAGTAAATGCGAAAGAGAAAAGCTGAGCTGATTTATCTACAGTTTCCATACCTTAAAACTAGAGGGTCCACCAAAACAGCTAGAGATTTGAGAGATACGTTTTGTTGTAATAATATGGATTTCTTTTGTTGTCGTTTGTTTTAGATTAAGCAACAGCAGCACATGGACTTCACTGTCTAGTGTGAAGCCTGTGTGTGTGCAGAGAAGCCTCGAGACCGTGAATTCTCTGGGGCCGGGACCTGCCTCTTTCTGTGCTTGCCAGGCATTAAGTACAAGCAATAGGCGAGGCAGAGCAAACTATCACAGCAGGAAGGCCGGGTTTATGCCTTGCTCAAGCCTTTCTCGGTCTCGCCTGCAGGCCCACTCGAGGCTGCTCTCCTGGCTGTGGGTGCCCACGGCAGTGGTGGGATGAGCTCTTGCTCCCAGAGCCCAACAGCCAGGCTGAGCTTCCGTGCCCTGAGCTGCTCTGGTTGAAACGATGACAGGGGCCACTGTTAAAAATTAAATTCTGCCTTATTTTTTTGTGCAGTTCTTGTGAGTCACATTCGCGAATAGTAGTGAGGGATTTAATGATCGCATATTTTTTATCTTATTTCGCTCCGATCGATGCCAATTTTTTTCTGTTACTGTCGACTTAGAGCTCAAAGTAATTTAGTAATTGATTCTAAGCACAGCAGCTCGCCAATGGCATCCCTCCTTTCAGGGGGATATCTTTGCTAATTTTATCCATCAGAATGAGATTACCATGCTAATCTCTCCCAGCCCCAGTACCTTGGTCAGTTGGGACACACTGATGCAAATGATGGCATTAAAGGCAAACCCTTCACCCAAGACAGGAGAAATACGAAAGCAGGAGAGATGAGCAAATCAAAAGCTGTTACAAGGGTTTCTCAGGCTGAGCTGGYGTTGTTCGTGTGTGTCCTCTTCGTCCTCCCCGAGCACTCTTATTTTGAAACCATCTTTTCTCGCTTGCTTGTTTATATCCTGATTTTTATTCCCCAAAAGATTTGGGTACTTTTGCACATTTTCAGCATGCAAGGTGCAGCGGTGGTGACTGTCACGAGAGAACCTTTTCTCTGCAGCAGTCTATTTTCAGCCCGTATCTATCAGAACGCTCTATCAGCATTTCAAATATCTTTTCTCCTAGATTAGAAAGGATGCACTGCATGTGGCTGCTCTGAGTGACAAAGCTGAAATCCCCTTTATCTTAATCACGGGTGCTTTTGAGAGGACCCCTCTGTTCTCAGCCACTCAGGAGAAAAGAAGCCTTCAGTTAACATTTTTAATCTATGTGCTTTTTCTGCTAGGGAGCCCTATTCTGGAGTATGTCCATCAGCTTGGTAAGGCCGTCCTGTAAAGGATGCAGATCTCTGGCACGAGTCCTGCAGAGCACTAAAGCCTGTGCTTAACTTGCAGGGCCCGAGCAGAGCTTGGGCGCTGACTCCTGCGCAGCATAATGGGATCTGCTGATAACTGGGCCTCTCTGAGCTCTGCCTGATTTCAGATCTACTTTCAATCAATAAGAACCCTTTTAAAATCACGTAAATTGTGACCCTGAAGAGCCGCTTTGGCCCATCAGTAGTTTAGATTAGTCCCATCAAAAGTGCAGGCTGTTCTGCAGATGCTGCTGGAGATAGCATAGAAAGCCCAGCACCTACTTTTTACAATACATTCATGTGTGTGTTCTATTAAAAAATTATTTATTATTTTCCTTTAGGAAAGAAAACAGAACACTTCAATGTCTTGATTGATGCTGTCTGGAAACTTCAAGGATCTCATCTGCTCTTCTGAAGCATGCAGACTTTGTGCCTAGGTAATTAAAAAGCTGGATTTCGGAACTTCTCTCTTGTCCTAATAGATTATCTCATTAGACAAACAAGTACGAATGACAGAAATTAATTCATTTAATTGCATTAACATTTTTATTATGAAACCACAGCAGTATTGAGTATATTGTGTTGATTTGCTTTCTGCCATTCATCTTATTTTATTCTATTTATTTTCCATTTATTTAATCTTTTTGCTTTCTTTCAGCATTGGCTTTAAAATAAAGAAGGAAATGAAGGTATGCTTTCAGAAGATTGAAAAAATAAAGAGTAGTTGAGTAAGATTGAATTATTCTAAATATTCTAAAGGTTACTCAGTATTTCCTGGTTTGCACTTGAGCAAAAAAAAAAGGAAAGGGATCTCCAAATAGTCATTTCAAAGGTTAAAACCACAAGAAAGCAGAGCCTCCGGATACCGCATACTCCCAACGGCGATTATCCGAAAGTTTAAATTCTCAAGGGCAAGTTAGGAGAAGCACTTGTGGACAATTTATGTCGCCGTCTCCTTTTATAAAGCCAATATTTTTGATAGACATATCTCTTGTGTTGGCAGTTTGGAGGGCTCTTGAGAAAAGCAGAAATCGGGAAATTTGCTTAGGATCCCAGCTCCGAGGGCGGCAGCCGGAGGTCAGGGCAACGCGACGTGTTGGTGGGAGGGCAAGGAGAGCGCCTTGAGTGCCATGGAGAGCCAAGGGAATCTACAGAAACCAACTGAGTTTGTCCTTAGGTGTTAAAAAGAGCCAGAACTCTCAGATAATGAAGGAGTTGCTATTTTCCAATCCAGTTAAAATTCAGGACTCTACCTAATATTATCTAACTATATACACAGAAGTAAATATGACAGAAAAAAAAAGGCTTGTGTTAGGAAATCAACTGCCAAATTATATATAGCTTATAAAGATTACTTGCTAGGTCTTGTACTATGTATCAGTCAATGTTTTCCAAGTCGTTCTGTTTAAAATGAATTAAATTTCTTATGAGATATAAAAGGGCAATTATCTAGTAAGTTCTGATTTACAAACCTACATGTCTATGGCAGCAGGTAGTTTCTTTTGCAACAGATGTACTATGCAGAATTGCAGTCCTGAGTGGAAAGGCACATGGCAAAATCTATGTGACTGGATCTGATGCTTAGACAAAGTCAGAGGTGTGATTTTGGAAGCTTAAATAAAGTTTTAGATGTGACTTCTGGATTGTAGATGATAAATACAGATTCATTGATGTAGATTGATGAATACAGATTCATTGATATAGTTGCTCACAGAACAAGGGCAAGTCTCAAAGCTTCCTTCCAGCAAGCAGCCTCAGATGTTTTCCAAATGGAAGACGGCCAATCTGCTTTTACTGAAGTGTAGCTTTGGTGCACGTTGTGCTCCCAGGTCCATGGTTCCATGCACAGTTTTGTCTGTGTCGCCCTCTGCTCATTGCCTGCCAGGAGGGAACAGAGCTGCCAAAGTGTTTCTACCGCTCATAGCCAGGGTTTGACAATGCCGAACCCAAAGCAAACATAGTCAAAAACTTCTCCCTTTCTTCCCCATAGCCCAGGCCAGGCTTCCCACTTCATCCACATACTTTAATGAGTGCTCGTCATTAGACAAGTCTCCTGCTTGCCAAGTCCAGTGCCTGCTTGCTTGTGAAGTCACATTTTTATATATAGGAAGAAGCRTGAATTACATCAGTGCCTTATTGACCGGGCAGGGTTCAATTAACGTCTGGCACTGTACAGAGAGCACATATGCATGCAGATATATCAGAGGAGGATGTGAAAATACACCGTGTCTGACTGTGTCACTGGAAAAATTGCTTTGTAGAGATACCTGTTGCTTCCAGTCTCATATTCTGCTACAAATATACATACATACATACATACATATATACATACAGATAGAGGCTTAAACACCAGATCGAGCACGAGGACAGTTACTGCTCTATCATTCATTTGTCCACTTTGTTGTCACTGCTTAATTCTGTCCTATTTTGCACCATGGGACAGAGAGCAATGCAAAGTAGCAGTGTTTGAGCTCCTCTCACCCATGSGGCAAGTGATGCAGGAGACTCGTGGCCATGTAAATACAGCAGKTGATTTTCTATACTGCACGAGCTTAGCTGAACTTGAGGCTTACCTTGAAACTCCACGCACATTCATTGATAACCCCATTACGAAATTCAAGAGACCTAATGCAATTGTGCCTAGGAAGATTTACTTGTTAAAAGGAAAACAACTTTCACATAAATAATTTACTACAACAGAAAAATAATCCTCTCTGCTATCATCCTTGCATTGAAAGTAATCGAACAGAGTTATTTTGAAATTGCCTGGAAGTGTACTGCCCTCGTTTCATTGTCAATAAATACGCTGCGTTTCAGCAGAGCACTTCGCTAAATGCATCTGAATTTTCGAAGGGCAAAAATTGATCAGAATTTTAAAAAATACAGAAAGTAGGAAGTTACTGAAGATAATCTGTATGCTGTAAAATTTACAGCTCCTTTCATAACTTGAAAATGGGTCATTTTTTCCTGTATCGATTCAGGCCCAAATTTTGATTTACTACTAAAGCTCAGCTGTTGGCTTTAGCGGGAGCATATCTTTACTCCTCTTCTCAAAAGAATTCTCTCTAAATCCTGAAAAAATAGCAGCATTTTACTTTAGATAAGCAACATTCAGAATTTTAACAACTGTATGAACAGCTTCATTTGCCTTCTTAATTTGACAACAATAGAAACGTATGATCACAATAACAGTAATTATTCTTTCTTTTTCTTGTCCTTTTAATTTACATTGTTAACAAATCCTCTCCCTTGTAGGTATGTTAAGCTAAGTAGGAAGACCTGCGTTTTCACATAATCTAAGCACTATTTTTTGTTTAACAGTTCCTTTGTTATTGTCTTTTCAGTGTCTTTTCTTTCAGTAATCCCTGATCACTTTCTTGCAGATTATTTTCTTTCCTGACCCACTTGCCAGTCCTTATTCTCATTCTGCACTAAGAAATGGAGTGTTGATTTACTTGAAAGAAGATGAAATTAAGCATTAAAGGGCTTGGGAAGGTAGCAGCATGTTGGTCCACCCATAGTTACCAAAAACACTTAAGTGTTAATCCTGGGCAGAGACACTCAGCATCCCTGTTGTGCCACCGCATTTTAGCTTGTCTGGAGGGTGTTGGTTAAGCCAAGCAAGACTTGATGTACACTAATCTTCTAGTCCAGGGGTTGGTATTACAGGGACCAGATATATAGGAGGAGTAGTCAGGGATGACACTCGCACCAGGTTTTACACGATTGCTCTTAAAATTAAAGCTAGAAATAACCAAAATCTTCTGTTTAAATAAAAGGTCCTGATAAACAAATGGCCTTCCTAGAAGGAAAAATGTACATGGACTGGATTTTCTCATTTTTCTCCTTGCTTTTTAATAAAAGCTGCAGAGTGAACAGTTTTGATTTCCAAAAACATGACATTTTTTATTAAAAAATGCATAGAGGCACAGAGAATTTACAGATGGTGGAATGAGGATTTTGATTGAAAGGTCTCTTTTTAATGACAAGTTTGCTTTATTGCAAAATATTTGTAGAAAAAAATGCTTACCATTAACTTAAAGTCTCTCTGAAAGACTGATTTGATTTTTTTAAGCAGGTATTTAACTCACAGGATCCAACAATAASTGCTTGTCCTAGCATAAACATTTTTGGGAGAGTCATGCATATTCAGTGGCAGCAGAAGGGCACTAAACACAGGTATGTGTGAGGACTATGGGATRTTAGATGTGTCAGCATAAGAGGCATTCTTGTCTCCTACTTTTATTCTCTCCTACTCTTTATATAAGCCCTCCAGGTCTTTTAAAAGCTGCTTTCTCTCTGTGCATGGAGGGCTGCTGGTTTAACCACCATGGTGCATACCTGAACTGATGTAACTTTTACATGGAGACAGACTAATTCAGTTCTAGCAAAAGTCCCCAAAAGACATTGGAAAAAATCATGTCATCTGCAGTGGTGCCTGGATGTCATTACTCCCCAGCAAGTCACCTTCAGAAAAACTCATCTTGGCCAATCCTTATTGTCAGGGCATGAAACCGCTTGGATTTTCACACTGTTAAAAAACCAATGTTTTAATTTGCATGTACAATCTAATAAATGCAAAGGAGAACGTGTGGAACAGTCTTGCTCACAGCTGGTTATTTTATGTTTCCGCAATTAGCATAAGCACATGCAATTACAGACGTCGATACTCTTCACCTGAACCTACCTAACAACATGCTGTTCTGAGAGGATACGATCCTGCTCCACTTTCCCTAGTCCCTCTCTCCCTTTTCCCCATTATCTGCTGCTTGCTCTTCCTTCACCCCATATGCCAGCCTTGTGTTTGGCAGATCCTCTTAGTGCCCAATCTTACAAAAAGCTTTTCACTTTCTTTGSTAGGGTATTTTTCTGCCATTCTGCATTAAGCTGACTCAGCACTGAGTCTCATGGAAGGCACAAATGGCCCAAGGAGAAGGGATGTGCACCCCTGATAATGCCATAAGCCATGTCAAGGAAAGAGGGGGAAGACCTTCGGAGCCAGCAAGTCCTTGGGTAGGGTAGAGATGTAAGGTGCAACTTCCCATCTCAACAAGCAGCCTTGCTCCCCTCAGCAGGAGCAAATGGTTGTAAGATCAAGACCCAATSTGAGGGCCGATGTATTCCAGTACCCATAAAATCATGACATTTGGCTGTTGTTTTTTTTCTGATGTCTGGCATTTGCAAGCTCTTTTTGCTGCCAAGAGCACTCTAGAGTGAATTCAAGCTGAAGCCTTGCTGTTGGTGGGGATCATAATTTGGACTTGTGTCCTCTATTTTTCTATTTTCCTGAGAAGTGTGGAAATATAATTTTTGAAATCATTACTGATCAGACTTGTTTAAAATCAGCCCAGGAGCTTAAAAATTATTACTAGGAGGATAAAAAGGACCCAGACAGACACACAAACATCTTGATTGCAATAAGCTTCATTTCCTTAGGAAGCTAGGCAAAAAATTACTCTTCCACAGAGTCTAATTTTGTGTAGACAGAGATACCAGAACACTAATACATAAAAATTACAAATAACACAGAGGCACTGCTGACAGGCGGAAGAAATTCCAGTATGCTGTTCCAGACCATTCCCTTACAAAATTATCCCTCCTCCTCAACATGCATAAGGACGGTATTATGTGTATGAGCAGAAGCTGTCAGGGCAAAATATCTGGTAAAATGCAACCAGTTTGTCTTCCACARCTGCTGCAGTCTGTTTCTAAATCTGTCTGATCTGTAACGTGAAGAATTTGCCCAGTGCACTGGCCCTAACTCTGTGCAGGATTGCAGTGCTTCCTTGTCCATGCATCCCCTCGACCTGTGCTTGCTGCCATTCAGCTGCCTGCAAAATGCAGCTGTATTTTCTATTAAAAGCTGCTGTAGAAATTCTACTGAAACTTTATGGTAAAAATAAGTGGAGGGTATAACATTTGCTGCCTTGAGGTGTTTTGATTTGAGGGATCAGACGGCTTAATCTGTGCATGTGTGGATCTAGTGATGACAGAAGTGGTCACCAGTGGCCCGGATTTGCTTCTGGGGATGGCTCCTAGTCCCTCGAGGCATGAATGTCTTCTTGGGCTGCAGCTGCACCTTCTGTCTACACGAACACTCTCCTCCTCTCAGGCACGAGCTACTTCCCACCTACTTCAGGGTCCTCCATCTCTCTTATAAGCAAATCTGATTTATGGTTCCCAATTCTTCGGGGAGTTTTTTGTTCCTTGGCAGGTCCAGCCGCTTTGGAGGTAACTCCAAAGGGTGCCACAGGGTGCCCTGTCCTCTACATTCACATCCACTGAGCTGTCACAGCTGCATTCAAGCAGGTGAATGTTGCATCTCCTGGAGGAAACAGGCACGTAAGGGAACGTCTRCCTTCAGTGTGATAACCAGGAGTGAGGAGGACTCCCAGTGCTATTATTACACCAGTGCCTTCCCTCTTGTCGCAGAGAATTATTCGCTGAGGCTGAGAGGTGATTTAACACTGAGGCTCATTCACCCCCTGGCCTCTGTGTTGCTGCTCTGAATATAACAGCAGCGGGGACTAGAGGCAGCTAGGAGCACATGGCCATTCCTGGAGTCCCCGAAGAACCTCACGCACCTCCCGTGACATTTACAGTGACTTTTTGTCTACTACTGCCCTGAATGAATTAGGATTGGCAGTAAAGAGGTGAAGGGACTTGGATCCTGCTCCCAGTCCTCTGAGCCACCCAGTCCTCTGAAGGGTATTTTGAAATGCAAAGTGCAGTTATTTTATGCATGCTGCAGCAGCAATATTTTAAACACAAACGCAGCTAAAGTAATCAAATACACAAATTAAAAATATATTCGAATTACCTACAATACCCTAACTCCAGAATAACTATTAAAAAAAGAAAAAAAAAATCCTGGTTAAATATTGGTGCTCTCTTTAAATAGCYGACTTATAGCCTGAAAAAGTTGTGTGACCCCAATCACTGCTGTTGATTCTCCATTAGTCCAGATGCAGAGTTGATGCCATCAATGGCTTCATGAGCTGCTCAAGGTTCAGCTTCAAACTTCTACAGTATTTTTCAAAATGTCCAGTGGTAGCAGCTTTACTTGATTTGAACTTTTAAGCTCTCTATGGAACTTTCAAGAAACAAAGGGTTCATGGTGATACCGGTGTAATCAGGAYTACTCGAGTGGGTGGGAGCTGGAAGTTTCCATGAAGACCTTATGTGGTCATGCTGCACTTTTGGACCTCACACCTTGGCCTCTCCTCGTTACCTGCCTGCTCAGGCAACTTGCATTGACCCAAAAGGGCACGAAGACACCCACAAAGAGCACACGAGCTCGGCAGGTGCCTCCGTTAGCTCACGGGGAGCAGGCTGTGYGCAGGACCTCGACATCAATGAATGTCTTCAAGTCAGACCTTGAACAACATGTAATAAACAACGCTTGGGGATTAAGAAGTAAAAAACGAATAGCTGATTTATAACAAGTATTTAAGTTGCTCATTAAAGGAGCTAAAAATCCCATGGAGAAGTCACTGTGTGATTAAGTCATTAAAAGGTGCTTTATATATGCATTTAAGATATGACTTATAGTTACACAGGCAGGTTTATYCTGACATATTCTGTACTTAAGGACCTTGACCTTGTCACCTCAGTATTCCTGTAATTGTAGATTTCTGGATGGAATATGCATGTAYAGTTGCTTTAACCAGTACTTTCCCATCATTTATTTAAGAAAACATTTGAATTGCTTTAGATGTCATATGACATTAATTAAATAAAATTAGAGATAATTAAATGTCATAAAACATGATATAAATTTGTTGATGTCAAGGGAGATGTTTAAGAACAGCAACTATGACAGGTAAATTTGACATACGTCAGTATTTTTTCTGTAAGTTTATGTAATAGATAACTATATCTGATCTCCTTTCCAAGCTTCCTTGTCAATATAATCCCACTTTACTCAATTCTCTAGYTTGATTATAGCAAATTCAATTTCATTTTTAAAACTAAATTTTTTCTTCTAATAATATGTTTTGAAACACCTCAGTCAAACACCATTTTGTATTAMATTTTTTACGGATATAAATTATTGGTTCAGGCTGATTAAAATACATCATTAAAACTGTATTTTCCTGCATTAAAAAAAATGATGCCATTTTACATCTTTGCTGCTTTTGTTAGAGCAGTTCCACTATAAGTTGCTGTATCCCAGCCTGTTGTCTATGTCTCTGCACATTGACCTTTGTTGTAAGATCTGCTATAGACATCACAAACTCTCACATCAATTTACTACAATTGGATGTGGCATCTTCTAGCTAATTTGATTTAGGAAGAAATGCACCTGGCTCTGTTTTTCCCTATAGAATGTTGAGGGAGTTCGGAGTCCTCCCAGATGCCATCTATCTGAGTAGCCCATGTGTTTTTCAAGGTCTAAGCCGTTTGTCTTCATCTTCCAAAAAAATAAGCCATTAGAATAGGGGACTAACTGAATTATTTAATGTTAAAGTAAATTTGGTGGTAGGTGCAAAATACACATATGTGTATGTATTTATTTTATATATATAGATAGATACACATATATGTACATCAAAATCTGTTCCTATGTGGCATTACTATTTAATATTTTTATTTTTTTTAATTGGCTTGAATTTGCATTTTATTTATTTATTTTTAATTAAGCTGCTACATGGACTCCTTGGGAGAAGCAAATGTGTAATGTGCTAATAAAACTATCTAGACGCTGAATTAGATCACATGGACGAAAGAATTTATTAAGATTAATCCCATTTCCAGTAGGAAAACTGAGAGGTGAAACGTAGGCCTTTTTTCTTCATTTGTCCCATACATCCAAAAATAAAAACATGATTTAAGATATATACGTTAATCAACTGATGACGTTTCTCAAATGTGTACAAATCTGAAGCAAACAAAACAAAAACAAAGCAAAACAGAACAAAAATACTGGCTATAGAGCTTCAAATGAGTGCTGCAATTAAAATGAGTCCAAACCATTGAGTGAAGAAGGTTGAAGCGGTCCTATCGATCAATGGAGCTGTGCTGAGCAGAGCTAGCAGAGAATTTGTCTCAGGGTATTTAGCCATGTTCTCAGCATCTTCACTAGTTGGTTTTTTTTTTGGAGGATTAAGATCATGGGATGTAAGGAGAAGGGATTGTTTACTGATTTTTTTTTCCAATGCAAACTACATAATTTAATAGATGTGAAGACATAATAGGTCAAATTCACTTTGGTCCATTTTATAGCAAGTAGAATACCTAATTATACTAAAATAAAATCGTATGAAATTGTTTGGTTTGAATTCTTCAGAACTACAAGGGTTGTATTTGCTTGCTCAGGGGCTGACAAGACTTGCAGGAAGAGTCAAGCCGGGGCCACCAGATTTAATCTTTTCCAGGAACCCCAAAACATTCCCTGGTGCCAGCTGGGGCCTGATCCTTGCCTGCAGATTAAAAGTAATCTTTAATGAAGTCAGTGGGGGCTGCTTTTGTGCTCCAAAGCAGGGAGAAAGGTGAAAGATGGTTTTTGAGAAGATTTGATCTCTAAGAATTATTTGGTAGAATCCGCCCTTGTAATAGGAAATACAGGATGGTGAGAAGAACAAAAATATGTTAATAAAAGTGTAACGACTCTTTATAACTACAGTAGATATATATAGGGCTAAGTATAGGTTTTGTAAATTAATTATTAGGGTGATTGTGCTGGCAGTACTTCACAAATATGTTTTTAAAAAATAGACCAGATAAATGCCACATTTTGCTTTGTTACTTTAGTTGTTAAAACTTTTTTTTTATGTAGAAGTAAAAATAAACAGTTCATTACAGATGAAGTTGGAAAAGTGAATTATTCTGTAATATTTTTACTGCTCTTTTTTTTCCTTCTTTTCCTATCTACCTATAAACTTATGAGAACAACATGCATTTCCTGATGTACATTTTATATTTCTCAATATTTCCAATTTTGATAAAGTAAATATATTATATGAAACCAACAGGGCAATATTGTGTGCAAATTTTGTATCTGCTTTGATTTTATCATTGTAATAAAACTACCAAATAATTTCTGGCAGTGTCATGTGCAGTTCCATTTTCAAATCATTTAGAACCCTAGGAAGTAAAAAATAAATATGTTTATTGTTTAGAAAAACAGCTTGCAATGAAATGCAGATAAAGTGCTATTAGTATACAGCCCTGATTTACTTTATAAATATATTCACTTCTTTTCTCATAGAATAATCTTTGGTAATGTCTTCTCTGTTTAAACCATTTGTTTGTAATTTCCATTTACTGCAGTGACACCTAATGGTAGGAGAAGAAGAATTGATCTCCAGCAGCCTTGTTTGCTATTGAACAAAGCGGGTTCTGCATTTTAAACTGGTGGGGAATGTATGGATGCTTTCCTCCTTCCTCAAAGAGCAAACAGAGGCTGCTGTGATCTGGAAACCATTCAGCTGCAGGAACAAAAGCATCTAAAATAGAGGTCTAAAACAATGGCCCTTAGAAAGCCAAAGGTCTGGTCTGGTTATTTTCTGCACCAGGCATCAAACTTCTGCTACAAGGAAGGAGAGGCAGTTAGTGCTGACTGTTAAAAGGACTGATAACAAAACGATACGTGATACTTGTTTATGGCATATGGTCAGATGGAAGTTTCAGGCTGAAGGGGGCTAATATTTGTGATGGATATTTTAAATTCATCTGCACTAAAAGCTGACAAAAAGTGAGCTATTCAGGTCAGAATAAAAGTTGACAAGATGTACACCAAAGATGTTCAGAACTTACTTGTCTATAACAAGCTTATAAATTGCCTTTTTTATGCAGCTAAGACCAGCTGGACCAAAGTTAATCAGCCAAATGCAATTATAGGAGGTGTAAGTCTTATTAATGTATTAGGAATTCTCAGGGTACTACTGGACCATTCCAGATGTGCTGCTGCATAATGAGTACAGGCTAACCTTGATCGGGATGCCAACCTGCCCAGACTCCTCTGCTCTTCTAATAATCTGTATAATATTTACTTGTGATGGCTCAGAAGGCAGTAATAGATGTAATAGGATCTCATTCAAGTTTAGACTTCATTTTGTAATAAATGCAGTTCCACGTAAGTCTGAAATGATGGAATATTTCTTCACCCTTAGTAGTTAATGGCACTTTTTCAAACACGTAGCTAAATAAAGGCATGCCTTATCTGATATTCCAGCTAGAACAGGTGTATCTTCAGGCTGTAAAAGCCAAGGCACACGATCATTTTTGTGTTGCCTACAGTCTSCACTGGATATTTCTCCTGAAAGCCCTAGGTATGTGCAGAGGTGCAGGGTAGCCACCAAGGCAGGTGTTCCCAGCTCCTCTAAAGGGAAAAGGCAGACAAGGCCTTGGAGGGAAGGGCAGATTGCAACTCCATGGAGAAAATTTGGAACTTGTGTAGACATCTGAAAGTTTGTTGTTGTTGCTGTTTTTTTTTATCGTGATAGGGATCGACCTTGTTAGTGATGACTTTGAGGAAAGGGTCTGGCTGAGTCTCACTAAATCACTTCTTTCTCTGGACAGATGAAAGAAGCACCCACACTATGCCTGAATCTGAGCTGCCTACCCAGAGTAACCACAAAAATATCCTCACTCAATTTTTACCTTCTATTTATTAATATGACATTCACAGATCAGCTTTCTGATCTGTAAATGGGTTATTCATTGAGCAACCGTGAACACCAGTCTTTACCCTTGGGCACTTGTTCAAATCACTGGTTACCAGCACTCATTTCCCAGCACCAGGGCTGCCAACGGGCTCCATGGTAAGCTGTTGATCTATCCCTATTCCAGCATCTAATTTGTAGTTGTCATGAGGGATTCTCTGAAAGAGGCATGGTTTGTTTTAGGGACCTATTTTCTTTTTTGGAGATACAGGCAACTTCTACTAGTCTAAGTAATGAGACCTATATGGAACAAAAAAAAAAAAAAAAAAAAAAAAAAAAAAAAAATCTGGTAAAAACCAGGGGAGGAGAGAAGGGAGCTAAGGAGGCTGTAATGCCTTCCTCCATCTGCTCCCCAAATCATGGTACCCTACAAGGTGCCCTGGGATCATCCGTGGCAGCACCTGTGTAGCTAAGCAGAACAACCTACCTTCTCTGGTCAGCTCAAACCATCTGATCACAGGAAGGAAAACAAGTGGAGTAACTCAATTGCCCCTCCCAATGGAGGTCCATGTGCAGCCCTGCTCGGCAGGTGTTTCTTGTAATCCTTGGGGGGGAAAAAAAAAAAAAAACACTGGGCTTAGGGAGGAGGAATAAATGCAGTACATTCACCTGCAGTATTTTCACCTCAGGAGAGAGAACATAAGCAGTCATTTAACCTTTCATATTTTATCATAAATGTCACTACATCAAACCTGGAAACACTGTTGTGGGCTTAAAACAACCCTAATTTCGCTAAACTGATGGAGAACAAAACCTGTGCTCTGTGTCTGCTGGGAGGACCAGTTTCTTGCAGGAAGCAGCCCAGAATGGGTAGTTGCAGTGTCTCCCTGAGCTGATCTCTGCCTGCCCTCCTGGAGCCCTTCATGCAAGGAGCCTCCCGGGAGGAGGTAAGTTACCCCTCACCTCTCCTTCCTGCAGCAACAGCAGACTTGCCAGCCAAGGAAAGAGCCACCTGCTTCCTCATCCTAGGGAGGAGCCAGCTGGCAGTTATCTGCACATTAGGGAGCTAAAAGATGCCCCTGAGCTACCAACCCCTGCCTGCTGCTAATTACAGCCTGATGACAAGAGATGCAAAGTGCCACTGTATATTTATAATGGGAAGCTGTCTGAGAACTACAGCACCAGAAACATCTGCTGCAAAGTTAGTGGTTCTTATCCTTGTAAGAAAGAGAGGCTGTCTAAACTCAGGCTGTGACCAAGGCTAAAGCAAAGTAAGGGCAGGAGTCAAAGGGGGTCTTGCAAACTCCCCAGCCCAGGAAGGTGCCCAGAGCAGTGGTGGCAGCTCAGTGCCTGGTCACACTGCCCATGTGCAAGTAGCAGGGCAGCTTGTGCTGCTGAGGACAGAGGAGGCTGCCACGGAGCTGGCTCCTCAGCTGAGGATGGCATGTTTTTTGTCCTCCACATGCTGCATCCCCTGGCTGGCACCATCTGGATGCTGAGGCTCGGTAATGGGGAGAGGGTAGAAGCAAAGGCAACAGAGAGCAGGATGGACAAGTTTCTGCTTGGGGCAGGTGGGATTTGTTCTTCCTCGGTGCTCTGAGTCATTCAAGAAAGCTGGTGCCAAGGAGCTGCTCTGCTGCGACTGAAAAATTGAATTTTGCTTGCRCTTACTGGGAAGTCTTGAGTCAGCCCTGGTTCTGCTACTGTGTGCAAAAATGAGAATTATCCAGATTATGTGGCATTATCATCTTTATTATCTATGTGAAATGAGCCCAACATTTTTTAGACTTTGTGGCCTTGTGATAGAATCATCTAGCATCAACGTTCATCTTCGAGGATGAATTTAATTGCCTAGCAGCTGTCAAGCATGCTGTGAGATCTGGAGCTGTGCGGCAGAGCAGGCAGCACAGAGCACCAGGGAAATGCAGGAGCCCCATTCCACAGACAAGGAGGAGCCTGTGCACCACCACATCCACCACCCTGTGCATGGCAGTCTATAGGTGGGACTTAAACATAAGGCCAAAGTCCAGGATGCTCTTAAGACATTCACTGAGTAGAAGTTACCTGAATCTATTCCTTTCTTAAAAGCTTCAGGAGAATTTCTCCCTAGGCAGGAAAAGGGTATCTGAAACACTGATCATGACACACATGCTTCACAACTTTGGTCACACAACTTCACTGCCTTCCTTTATTTTCAGCAAGGAAGTATTTTCCTGCAAGTGTTGGTAGAATGGGAAAGAATGGGAGTTGCTTAGGCACAGGGAACTCCCTTGGGATGGGAAGCATAAGATTCCCAGGACACTGCACTCAGTGCAAGTCATTCCCCAGGCAGTCTAGAGCTGCCAGTGGAGCTGAATGATGAAAGCCCAGGCTACCTTATTCCTGTGGGAGAAGGTGTTTGATTTATTGGCATCTTCCCATCAGCTTGGAGCATCTGCTTACAGATAAAATATGTGGAGTGGTGCATTAAATTATTGCAAAAAGCATCAAAACAAATGACTTTGCAATAACTGACCATGTTCCAAGCCAGGTAAACATGAAATCAGGCTAGGTGAGCATAGAGTATAGTGTCTGCTGGCTGAGTGGAAGCTCATGCACCATGTGAGGACTGGACTGACAGGTTTAACGAGGTTTATATATTGTTTGATTGATAGTTTTTAGGCATTTGAAGGTGATTTTGATACTGGGTACTGGAAGAGTTAACATTCTGTGCTGGGCACATCGCACAGTTGCCTCATTACAAAATGGTATTTCAGTGTTCATGCTAAGAAGATCAAAAAGGAAGGTCACCAATTTTCAAATAAAAGGAAGGAATAAGGAAGCACATTAACACACTCATTTGGGTGTGAGCTGAGATTGTAGAGAGAAAGGGAGATCCAGAAGTGCAAGGTTTGGATTTATGTCTGGAAAATTAGATGTTCTTCGGTGTGCAAAATTTAGATGGAAATCTAATTAGTAAAGATTTTCTTATTTGTTTTTTGTTTTCTGTTTTTTTTCTTTGTGAGATGTCCTTATCTCAATTTCCAGGAAGATAACAGATACTAAGAACGGAGCTTTCCCATGGCATCATATCTGTTTCAATATAAGCCACTGAGAAAGGCCAGAAGTCCAAATATGAAAAAATAAAATAAAAACAGCATCCAAATACCACTAAACTTCCTGTAAGATTTTTTTTCTTGAGTTTAGTTCTAGAAATGCTTGAAGCTTTGAAGTCATTTAGGATGCCTTATTATAGAATTGACTGAAAGTATTGTAACTGAAATGTTCATGAGAAGCAGGCACAAATTTTGGTTTTACATTTTCCATTTCAGCATGATTTGGGACCCTTTTGGTTCCAGAAARGGGAGTCAGCTGCCCAACAGAGTGAAGTCTTGTAGCACCAATAATGAAGGTAGTTACAAACTGGGATGACTTCCTAGCTGCCAAGTGGTCAAGGTAGCTGTTGGGCTGAAACCTGCTTGCAGAAGAATAGGAGGAAATTTAGGAAAGCATTTATAGATCCCTTTTTCTGAAGCCTTTAGCGCCAGGAAATCAAAGCAGTTACAGGCCTGCTTTAATTATCCAGTCCAGAATCCAACTTGGAAGAAATCTGAGCTTCTCCAAAAGAGATGGTTTCTAGCATCCTTGTAACATCCAAGTAATCTAGACTATTTGATCCTGGAGGAAAAAATACATGACTTTCCATTTCCCACTAATTAAATAGCTTATTCATTATTATTATCATAACAAGGCCTCCAAATAAAAAGATTTTGTTCATTTTGACAATAACAGTAGTAAAAATAATAAATTATTGTAGGAGATGTCCTGAGAGCTTGTGCCTTTGGAAAGTATGCTTTTAGCTGCTTCTCTTAATGGAGMTTTTTTTGAAATGTATGTTATGGTGCGTATTTGTGCTTAGATAGACTCAGTTCAGTTTAATAAAATGATCTGTTAAAATCACAGCCAAAATAAGCCCTTCCAAATAAGCTGTTATGAGACACCTGTATCCAGCTCTTGTCCTGGGGCTCCTTTTCCAGCAAGACACCAAATTCCTTGSCTACTTCTCTGCCTGTCTGTGCAGCTGAGCACTTGGGAACCCCTGAACAGACTCCTCTCTCTCTCAGATACCATAGTTCCAATGACCAACAAGTTGCTATAAAGCAGTTCTTACCTCACTATACGTCAGGGCCCAATAAGCCAGGGTGCCAGGTTGCAACCAGCTCTACCTGCAATTATTGCTTGGCCAATATTCAAGAAACCAAAGGAAATCCCATTGAGGAAAGTAGACCTCTTTTAGAAAGAAAAGAAAAGAAAAGAAAAGAAAAGAAAAGAAAAGAAAAGAAAAGAAAAGAAAAGAAAAGAAAAGAAAAGAAAA
>NW_020455204.1:8473007-8476713 GCF_003342845.1 Nothoprocta perdicaria | reverse complement strand
GAAAGAAAGAAAGAAAGAAAGAAAGAAAGAAAGAAAGAAAGAAAGAAAGAAAGAAAGAAAGAAAGAAAGAAAGAAAGAAAGAAAGAAAGAAAGAACTCCCACTTCAAAAATTGGAAAGAAGATCTTTATGATCCCATTTTTGTTATCAAGCAAAAAATGCAAAGTGGCCAGTGAGCAGCAGAGATGGGAAGACAGAATGTCCTTTATCATGGATCAAACCTGGTTTAGATAGTGCTAGATAGTGATGCTAGATAGTGGCAGATGTTATGCACAATATGAAAAGCATGAAGAGCCTGTTAATTTTAATACTTGTATAATTGTACATAATTAATAATATACCGTATAAATTGTATKTAATTAATGGAACATAATTATTTTAATTAAGCATACTTACTCTAATACTCTTTTGAATTATTTAAATGGTTTAGTTTAGTGTGCTTTTAAATAATAGTGCTATTCCCATCAGTATTTGAAATGAAGCACAGATTATGCTGCAAATTTACTACTTTTTATACATGTAAGGCCTTTAAATCAGTAATACATCTGAATATACGTAMCATGGAAAATAGTGACTCTTTCCATACACTGCAAAGCAAGAAATACTGCGTAGACAACAACCCTTCAGATGTAAATGTAAGAAAAATGTAAATAACAAGTGGAATGCCAAGAGTTGGGCAGGGAGCCTGACACAGGGTGCCTGGAATAAGCGAGTCCGGATGCTGCCTTGCATGGTCTCYGCATCTGGCGCCGATTTCTGAAGGCTCCCTTGCACATTCTTAGCAGCCCTGTCCTGGTTATACAATGAAGGAGCTCGAGGTTGTTAAGTTCAGTAAGAGCAGGAATGAGCCATTGCTGTTGCTTGAAACAAGGGAAAACAATAGGTGTCTAAGACAGCTTCCATTGCCGAATGTAAATTGTTTTTTAATAAAATGTAGACAAAAAAAAGAAAAAGATGAGGTCAGAAGAATTCCTCCCTTGTGCCACCCAGGAGATTTTTCAAGAAACTGCAAGAAGTGCATACATTTGGGGGAATGTTTTCTGTGTCTACCATGCCCACAACATGTAGAAATGTGGTTTGATCCTCATTATATACCCAAGACATTGTTTTCAGCAAAGTTGCTTATGTGAAAATAGAAGGTATTAGGTCTATGGGGTGACCCTCACAGGCAAGAAGTACATGGCTATTTTGCTTCTACCTTTAACTGTGCTTTATGGGACATTCCACACCTGATTTGCAGGTTTGGACTTTTTCCTTCCTCTCATCAGCTCCAGTTCTTGGGCACTTTSAGTTCTTTCTTTGCTCAACAGGAATCACTAAAAACAATTGCAGACCTGTATGTATATTTATGCATATGTACCCATACAAAGTAATCGTATGTGTGTACCCATGCCTATTTAGATGCATGACTACAAATATACATGTATAAGATATGTTTACATATATAGCCACTTTTTTTAGAGATGGAAGCCTTGTGCAGATAAATTGCRATATTAAGAAATAAATTAAGCTGGTAGATAATGGCCTTCTAAGACAACCTACATATTAGCAGCTCCAGCTTGATCATTTTTTGAACATTATCACTTTGCAGTTGAAGTCCTCTGAGTTTGTGTGTTGTATCTGTATTAAAAAAYAACAGAGATGCCTGTAATTCCTTCTGTATTTTCTTCAAACACAAGGGAGAAAACAGATTCCCTAATATATTTTACGGGTACACTCTCTTTGTAATATTTCCTTTGCAAAGGTCCTGCTCATATTTGTATCTTATTACTTTTCTTATACTGGATTTATTGATAGTTTCTAACAAAAATAAGATTTCAGTATATTTACTGAACAAAACTCGATATAACAGCCCCCAATTCAATTTTTTTCATCAAAATGGAGAACAATAAAGAATCTAAACTCTTCAGTTCAGACACATAGCATCAAAACCCCCTATATTGTTAAAAGAAATAACTCAATAACAGGGAAGTGATAGATATTGCTTAAAGAACAGCATTAGCTTTGTTTACCCTATCTGTGTTTCTAATAATCCAGACTCCAACTTGGAGAGTTACAAATATTTCACTCTAGGAACATGTATAAATTCAGTCATATTCTGTAAGTGGGTAAATATAATGCTCATACATTAAGAAGTATTTATTGTCTATTGTTAACCGCTTGTAATAATATTACACACATTCAGATGCATTTCACACAAAAGATATTTTGTTGTTCTGCCACATTTCTTTTGTAAATGTATTTCGTTTATGTGGTTGATTTTCTTGCTAAGAGTTAATAGCCTGCATTTCTAATGGATTACTTCTAAAGAAACACTGTGGAGCAGTTCGGGGGGTTGTTTTGTTTGTTTTTCTATTGACCAGTAGCTAAAGATTTGATTAATAACTTTCACTAACAATAGATTTTTAGTTAAATAGATGGATGAATTCATTATTTACCTGTTCTTATTCTCATGTGTATTGCCCAGTGATGATTATAGCTGTTTTAGAAATGATCCTTATTTATGGTATGTTGCATCATCCAGAAATATAGTAATGATTTTAGATTTTCCACCTAAATTACAGGGCACTTTCCACTGAAAATGGTAAACAATATTACAAACTTAAAAAAAAGGAGTAATCTGATTTCAGGGAAGAGGGAACCCAGTGAAAGATGTGTGCTTTTATAAGGATGGACAATGGAAAGCAAAATAATAACTCCTAAGTTTGATTGTTCAAATATATTCTGCAATACAGAGAGCTGCATGCAGGCTGGAGCAGGCATGGGGCAGGAAGGTTAAGTAGAAGAGAAGGCACAATACTTCAGATTGGCAGTAGACTGCAGCAAGAATAATCTAATCAAAACCAAATTAAATTATCTAGTCCCAGGGCAGGCTCCTGGGACTGCTGCACTGAATGCTAGCAGAGCTCCTCCTAGACATTTTTCCCCAGTCAAACTCACATGATGAATGCAGATGAAATTTGAAATATGAAAATCCGAAATAATTTATGGAAGTTGTCAGAAATTTGGCCTGCTTGTGGTGTAATTTCCTCTGAGACGAGGCAGGCTGGCTCATTGCTTCTAGTCTCAGAGCAGTTGCTGGTCTTCCAGTGGATGGATCAACCCCTTTAAAATGCTCTTCCAGACAAATTACAGCTCATTACAGACAGCCTTGCACCATGCCATTATGTCAGAGGAAATCTTTTTTCATTTGCACAAATTTGCTTGGAATTCTCATATTTATTTGAGCATCCATTATCGAATCTGAACATTGAATTATCCACAATTATTTTCTGGGTAGGCGGATGTTTGTGTATATAGAATAGATAGTGACTGTGTAGATAAAAATATTATAGTATTGCTGAAAATCTTATATATTTCAAACCACTGCAGTTATGTAGAGAATTGCTACATATATAGGGAAAGGTTATTTCCTGAGGATGATCTGTTATGAGGTGCATTTACTTTCTGAAAAGACTCATGTACAGAAAACAGCTTGTCTGTGACTCAGAGCCTGTTCCTTTTAGTCACTGCAATTAGAGGTTCTGCCTGTGCATATGCAATTCCTGTTTGGTCTGGCCTCATGTGAGACATCTCCACTTGTTATTTGCTTTAAATCACATTCTGTAACAAACACGCTGTCTCCATTGCTGCCACGCTCACGTCCAGCACACCTCCCACCCCCTCCTTGTGCTGACTGTAGCAGTAAGCACTAGCAAGCAGAAAGAA
>NW_020455204.1:8458801-8472882 GCF_003342845.1 Nothoprocta perdicaria | reverse complement strand
AAAGAAAGAAAGCATCCCTGATGGGTCTCATCCTGATGGGTCCCATTCTCTTACTTCTTCACTCTCAGGGTTTTTTTACCCAAATTAGCACCAGGAGATAACTGATGTACTGAACACTTGTTAGTAGCTTGACTCTGTTATTTGGATACAGTTGTTGCAACTTCGGTGTGGTTTAACATCAGAAATATTCTCTGTAAGAAAGATTTTACAGATGATAAATGTGGTGTAAAATTGCCCACTTAGTTTATCTCATCAGGAAGACAAGATTCTTAGACATGAAGATGTTTAAGGATAGGAGTTCCTAGAGTGAATCAGATCAGTGCATTACTAAAATCCTTTTTCTTCTTTAAGTGAAGGCAGTATTATTTTTTTTTAAATCCTGGCATCAGTTCTTCAGAGAACACCTGCCCCAAGAGGAAGGGCAGGTGAAGGATTTCACCTGAAATATGGTGAGTTCTAGTCTCTTTTTTAATGTATATTCAATTGCAAATAGTTCCAAGTCTTCATATAGAAGTTTGACTGTATTAAAGATTTTAAGCCACCATTTGTGTCCCTTCATATGAATGTCCTTTAACTTACATCTAATTTATTTTAGCACAATAGCTCTGATCCCATCTTCAACTGTGTCCAACTAACTTCCCATGAAAAACTCTGTCACAACCTTTAGAAGCTGAGAGCTGTAGCAGAATAGAGGTCAGGATTGCCTTTTCTTTTTTTGTCTTGTTCACATAAATTATCTCTTTCATTATGCAGTCAGGTTATTAAGTGTTGAGTACTCACAGGGTGAACACATCTCCTTTAGCCAAACTTTACACGCAGGTGCATTTAGGACTCTGGCGTTTTATTTTCTTGAGATAGAATTTGAAAAACCTTTCACAACACCGCAACAAAGGATCAGAGCTCATTTTAACAAATGAACACACATTCACATGTCCTCTGATGTTACCAGAAGCCCGTCTAGCTCTTCTGGAGAAGGATCTCTGCCACAGGGCCAGCTCCGCGACGTCCTTCTGCACCAAGTACTTGAGACAAAGTTTGGGAGAGATCTTGGGCAAAAACTGACTGTGAGAGTGGTCTTGGTAGAGCAATCTCCTTTTTACTTTTTTGGTGTAGGACATGGAGAAGCCAGGTTTTCACAGGTTAATTCTTCTATTCCCTCTTCCCTCCCCAAATATTGTAGGCTGACACAGTGATTGCCTTATTATTTGCTACTTTTACCCATTACAATATTTTCCTCCACATCTTCCCTATAAAATAATTAGGAACTTTCCTTTTTTATCAGGCTTGTTTCTACTCAAGCATTTTTAACCAGCTTCTCAAAGGATGTCTTTCATGACATTGGTCTAGTTTATAGTGATATTGGCCTACCATGGAGTGATAGCTTTTGTGTTGCACTGAGTTTCCTGATGCTTTCTTTGTTTCACCACTTAATCTGGACATCTCCCTATATCAAGGGACATTTCCCTATGTGATTTTTCAGTCTGTATTCATACCCCCAGCTATAGCCAGACTGTTTGGAGACTGTGCAGTATTTATGATAGAATGAAAATATAGACTGCTCAAMAGTCTTAGGGTAGCTGCCTACCAGCCTTGGGATGTGGCCCTGGACTAGCAGTCACTGTAACAAACTCACCAGAAGAGAGTGTGATAGTCTGTCATATTTGCGAGGATCTCATGGCTGTTGGAYGGCTCTTGTGACCTGCAGAGGGAACTCAACAGAGCTTGGGAAGCCACCCTCTTTGCAGCAAGCATGCAGAGACGTCTCTGATCCATCTGGGTCATGAAGGAAGCCCATTCATTGCAGTAGACTCTCGAAAGCGCCACTTTTAGCTATGCCTTAGAGGTGCAAGTACTTGCAAAGCACAGTTGGTGCTGTGTTGGGGTGATGGTAGACCACGCATGAACCCTGATTGATTAGGAGGATTATGAACATTAGCCAAATGCAGTCATCTGTGCAATTAATACAATGATGCTGAGAACAGCAATACCTAGTATTTTATTGTAATACTCTGAACAGAATTTTGAACTAAGGAGGAGTCATTTGTCTACTATTGAAGTTATTTATGTTAAAGATACTAATGATATTAGGACTTCAAAAACTAGGGCCATCGAATCACTAATTGAAAAATCTTGGAGCAATTTTATATATGTATTGCATTTGCATTTTACTCATAATAAATATAAATTGAGAATATTCCTTTTAAAAGTGTCAGCAGGAAAAGTAATTACCTGGGAATCATGAAGTGATGTTTATTAGGATTTCTGCTTCTTTTTCTGTTATACATTTTGACATATTAGTGTTGCCACATCCCAACCCCCATACCATTTACTAGTGTTGTCAGGATGAAGGAAAAAAAACTCACAGAAACATGTAATTTATTTAAACCGCCACATTCTTTCTTTCATCTGGATAGCTGTTTCATGGCTGGAATAGGTTGCACCCTCCCAGCTTCTCTTTGCGGCAGGAAACTTTGTAATAGCACTTAAATAAATAAAGAAACTGGGTAGGAGATTATTGCTTTCATTGTGCTATTGTATATGTGTATTATAGAGTCGCCCCGTAGATTGACACAATTAGTTGAATGTGGGACAAGACAAATGTTGTATATGACAGTGGGGTAGTATTGAAAGATGACCCCATATCTGCAGAGCCAAGAGTTATGGATCCATTGATAGCTGTTACCAGCATTTGCAAGCGTGGCTGTCAAATTTTGCCTGCTGGCTTCTGGCTGCTGGCCTGTGTGCCTGGGCAACAGCACGTTTGAAAGGAACTGCAGGCAGCTTCGGCACTTTGTTCTTCTTTTATAATAACTGACCACTGGCAGGAGGAGCCTCCGCAAAAAAAAAGCCAACGGGGACACATCGCTGCTGATCTTTGTTGCTCAGCTCGCTGCTCAGGCTTCTGTTGTTGCAGCCTTCTAAAAGGCTGGGGAGCTTTCAGGCGCCTGGGTATGGCAGAGAAAAGAGTTTCTGTTCACATAGGAAATATTCAAAATTTTAAAAGGGAATTGTAATAAAATATTCAGTTTTTTTCTTCATGGAGAGAGGCACGGAGGAGAAAACTTCACAATAAGACCATAATAAGAAGCCTAACAGGGAGCAGATAAGCACCTTGGAATATGAGTCAATTTGTATTTAGATGCTTGTTTTCTAGATGCATGCATGATACAGACAGCTAACTTCTTTTGGTATCCAGTCTTTAAGATACTGGCAGTTCATTCGCTGTGTTTTACATATTCACTGTGCCATTGAAATAATAGGTGTAAAAATTTATGGTCTTCSGTCTAGTGTGATTACTTCATCTACAAATAGCAAGGTCGAATTTTGTAGAGAGAGTTCAGCAAGTGTTGCATCTAATAACCTGGAAAAAGTATTTGTGATGTTTTTGAGAGATTTTTTGTCTGACTTCCTGAGTAGATAGGGCAGTGACACTGTTTGGCTTGTATGTTGGTGAACACGAGCACTCCCTAACTTTGTAACTCGGAGGACAGGCTACAATAAAATGGCAGTGAGACCAGGGGTGATATGTTCCCAATAGTCTCATGAAATGAACAACAGCTGTATTTTTCCTACCAGAGAAAAGTGTCATTTTGAATTCAACTCATACAAGACAGAGAACTGGGCAAATGAGACCTTTAAACATGTCACAAGGCACAAGAAGAAGTCTGTAAGGGAAAAGGTCATGTTCTGAAAAGTTCTTAGGCACAAGCCTCTCATAAAAATATAACTTGCCTGCTTGACTTTATATAGAAAAAAAAATAAATGAATCGTCTACTTCATAAAGAAAGAGTTAAGCATATGACTGACTATTTCCAAAGGAGAACCGTTTCCACCTGAGACAGTTCATGAATTCCTGCTCTCTTTTCTGGGATATAATTGTGTGGACATGAGGCCTCTGTGATTGCAGTAAAAGGAATTCCATATTTGGAGAAAAACAGAAGCTTTTATTTGACTTTTCTAAGCCAATTTGACTTTTATTTGACTTTTCTAAGCCAACAAGTTAGTTTAAAGATGAGTGGTACAAGTCAAACAGGCAAATATGTGCTAAGTGCAGTTTGTCACTTGACCCTACAGGGATATTGGCTACACACACACACAACTCTGTAGAAGAGGTGTCAACGTAAGCTGAAAAAAAAATCTCTTTCTATTATGGAGGGCTGTTATTACTGATAAAGAAGAAGAAGAAGAAGAAGAAAAAAGCGAATTAGTAGTTCAAAGAGTTACAGTTCCTCTTTTCATATAATCCATGTGGAAGGAGGAAGCTTATGATTTCCTATCAATAGTATCCACCAAACTGCTCTATCAGGAAGAAGATGGAGTTTGTTTAGAAACAAACAAGCAAACAAGAGAGGAGCCCTGGCCRGCTCCAGGCCTTTGCAGTTGCCAGTGCCTCCAGGGGCTGTGTTCCCATGGAGGCTCTGCTGGCAAGTTCTACCCTGCCTGGCTGCAACCCCTCATTTTCTGGACTATCTTAACCTCTTCTCTTCCACTTTGCAGGTTTGAAAGACTCCAACCCTTGGACTGAATCAAATATCTCCAAGATATTTGGAAAGTAAAGCATGTTGGTTTCTGTCTTGAAACTATAACTCATTTCAAGGCATCCCCTTTTCCATGTAAAAGTAAATAAATACTTGCCCTGAGATTGCAGCTTAACTGTGTAAGTTTGTGTGCTTTAAGATCTCCAGGAAGAACATGGTATCTAGATACCAAATACAGTTATGTTTTAYGTTCTGCTCATCCATTAATAATTATAAAAGGCCTTGAGATCCTTGAAAGTAGGGTAGGATAGAATATATAARACAATGTTATTGTTAATAATAAAATGAAGGTAATTTATAGCTAAGAAGAGATTGATAGACGTAATAGAGCTCTGCCTAGGAAGAGACAGCCAGCAGTTTCTCTTTCCATTGTCCCAAATGTCTGTCTTTGTTTTTAGGAAACAAATTACAATGCACTAATAATTTCATTTAACTCAATGATTTCCTTTGTCCCTCCATTATTTTAAAGCACTTTACCATTGCATTTTGCAAAGCAGCAATGATTATGACTCACTCTTCATACGCATTTCTTAATGAAGTTGTGCTATTATTTTTCCTTAACTTCYCAGAGTCCAGAAAATTTTGCATGGTGTACAGTTAGTGGCTTTACTCAGATACTCAGATATTACTCTTTTCATGATGCATTTTCAGATAGTATAAAGGAGGAAAGGTGTGGATATGTTGCAACACTTGTTTCTGGTACTTTCCTATACTGAGAAAAAAAAAGAGAGAGAGAGAAGGAAAAAAAGAAAGAAAAGTAAGATAATATTTGTGGAGGAGTTTTGTCCTGCACCAGGCAGGATCTCAAAGTGTTCTTGCCCTTGCAGCCAAAACTTTGTTTCTGATTGCTAGGGGAAAAGATACAGACAATGTTTGGAGGATCACATTTTACACAGGACTCTTCCCTCCCATGGATTTTTATTCAGTAGTTGCACATACTGGATGTCTATTACTGTAGAAATATATAATTGAAGTGTCACCTTGCAGCTTTTAATGGGTACTGTGCTACTTCTGGGAAACTCCGGTGAGCCTTCTTGCTGCACAGCCGTGAGCCTTCAACGGGGAATGGTTGCAGACTGGGCCTCATAGAGCAAGAGCTTTTCCCTCCAGCTTTTAGCTGGTGTTCGGTTTATCTACATSGGGGAAAGTGTCCTGCCTGGGGACCAGACTGTCCCCGTGGGCACGTYCCAGGGCTCTGACTTTGCCTTATGTTCCTCCTAGGCCAACGAAGCCTGGCAGGTTGGGCCARGGAGCCTTGGGGAGCTCCCAGACGTGGAGAACACGGCGGCAAAACCACGGGCCCTGTCCAGCATAGCCTGGGGGACACTCCATCGCCCGTCGTAACGATGTCTTTACATGCGTTATTTACATTTCCTTATTGCTATGTGCGCGTCAGCGGCTATTCGTTCTCTCTGGCTGTGCGAACGCGCTGGGGCCGCGGATGGGGCGCGTTTTGCGCGGGTGTCGCGCGCACCCTGCGCAGCCGCGCGAAGGACCTGGGCGGGCAGAGCTGGGCCCGGGAGAGGCGCGGAGCGCGGCGCGGAGGAGCGCGCAGCCCCCGGCGCCCCGCGGCGCGGGCGGCAGCTGCGCGGGCCGGCGCGGGGCGCGCTGCGTGCGCGAGAGTGGCAGAAACGGCCCCTTTTCACCCGCCTCGACTTCCTCTCGGGGCGGCTGGTGGCTCGGGGCATGAAGTGATTAGGTAACAACAGAGCACCTTCCCTGCCTGTTTTCTCTCAATGCGCTTGGGCCACGGCTTTTGAAGGAGCCCAGCCCTGCCACTATCCGCCCTTTATGCCGGGATGTATGGGGCTTTATCCGGAAAAAGCTCAGCCTTGCCCCAGGCTTCATCAATCATTTAGACCGGCTCAAATCCCCTTCATCGCCTTCCGCCTCATTAAGCCTATCGGGGGGGACCGGGGAGAGTTTGTATGGGTCCAGAATGCCTGTACACTCCTTCTCGCTATCGCCGATAGCCGAGATGAAAAAGGCCGAAGAGAAAGGCGAGAATCGATTAAAAGGAATTTCGCTTGTCCCATCCACTGCCTGAGTCCGGCCCGGCGCGGAGTCGACGATCCAGGGGCAGGAAGGCGGCCCGGGATGGGGGGCGAGGAAAGGAGATCTCATTTCGGGTTTAGGCTTGCGGGGTATTGCGAAGAGGGGCCGCCTAAGCAGCCCCGACAGGGAAACGGCCCTGGGGAAAGGGCAGCGCCTGCTTCGATGCCCGTCAGTGGACAGGGCAGGGGGACAAGTACGCCCAGAAAGGCTGCAAGCAGGGAACGAATCAGCCCCTTCCCACTGGGTCCCKCATCTGCCTTTTCCACCTAAGCGCTTCGCGTTCTCCCCTGGGCGGGTGAAATAAATTCGCTTCAGGAAAACGGCGTCGGTTGTTATTTATTGATACATTTTTATGACGACGTCACTCCCCAAGCAGCCCGTGCTCCCGAGGGCGGGAGCGAGCCCCGGTTGCGGCCGCGCCGTCGGGGCTGCGCTTCGGAGCCGGCCCCGGCGCAGCGCTCACCGCTCAGCGCGGCGGGGACGGGCTCCCAAATGTGGCCATTTGCATCTAAAACAAGSAGGGGCGGCTGCATTATCGACGAGCCCTCCTGATATTAATAGTCATAAAACCCGGAAACATTATTACCAAAAGGAAACGTGTTAAATGTCAGGAACCTGGGTAGGGGTGGGTTTAAGAAAAGCAGAAACGAAAGAAAGAAGAAGAAAAAAAGGCAACGCACTGAATCTGAGTCTGTATTTTAACTTTTTTAATAACGATTTTTCCTGTGCTGTGAGCTTGCACCGAATCCTGGAGGAATTGCTAAATCAGATTAAGGTTATATTTTGCAACAGACTGGATGGAGCAATAAAGGAGAAAGCGCGGAAATGGGACTTCACCCATCAATTAGATCTCTATTAGCAGCCAATGCAGGCTTCACCACAGGAAATGTCACGTCCCGGCAGAAGCAGAGCCTTTCACTTTCCCCCGAAATTAAACAATTCTTCATGCTCGCAGACGCGGGGCGAACGCGGCCTTTGTTCGCGGGCGCGGAGCGGGCTCGCCCCGCCAGCACCTGCTCGCCGCGGCCCCCGCCTGCCCAGGTTGCCCCAACACCTGCGCTGCTCGCCCGCCTGCCCAGCGCCCAGGAAACCGCGCGCTCCGAGGCCCCGATTAATATTAAAGRCGCTCTTCCAGTCATAAGCGGGCCATTACCAACACAATGGGCAATATTTTGAATAGCAGGACMGCTCATCTGCCTCCATAGATCATATCTGCCAAGGCACCCCCTCCCCACTCCACCCCCTTCCCCGGCTCCTTGGGGTTTGAGGGACCRAGAGCCCGAAGCAGCCCCTCGCAGAGAGTCCCTGCGGTGGCACCTTTTCTCTCCGCGGGCTTTGGGGCCGTGTGAGGCTAAAGCAAGGAGGAAGCGGGCGGCTTCCCCTGCATTTGGAGCGGGGCAGCGGGGGGGCCCGCTCTGTGCGATCGGGACGTGCCCGCGGCACAACGACCAGACGGGCCACGGGCTCCCAGGAGCGTCCTGCAGGGAGGAAAGCAGCGAGGGACACGGGCCCTTCCCGCTCTTCTTCCCCCCTTCTCACTCAGAGAAAAGAAAAAAAAAAATAAAAGGGAAGAAAAGCCCTTGAATTTGCCCATAAGCGAGAAAGGTGCCACAGGAAAGGAATGACCAAGCAGGAGAAAGTTGGGGGGGGGGGCATAAAGGGGGCTCTGTTGCTCTGGTCCTTGTTGTTCTTGCTGCTGCTCCATTCAGGCCCCGAATTCAAATGGATATTTACAGCTCAGCCCAGCTGAACGGGGGGCTCAATGCCTGAAAGCTGCCGGGCTGCCTCCACGGACATGCTCTGGGCCTGATATTATAATTTTCATAATGCGCTTTTATGTCGCTCCAGCCTCCTCCGGTGAGGAGCCCGCAGCGCGGCTGAAAGGCGCTTTGAGAGCCCGGGGAGCGGGGGCTGCCGCGAGCCGAGCCCCCCGCCGGCGTGAGCGGCAGCGCCGGCCCCGGCCGCGCGCGTTCCCCCCTGCCCCGGCTCYCGGCACCGGCGCCCGCTTCCCGCCGCCTCATTAACATGCACCGGGAGCGCCAGCCTCGCCCGGGCCGGCCCGGGCCCCGGCGACCTCAGCCCGGGCTCGCCCTCGTGTATCCAGAGCCGCGAGGCCCGGGCGCCTCGTGCGTCCCCATCCAGCCTCCTCCGGCCTCCCCTGCTCCCAAACCCTATTCCATCCGGGAGAAAGAGGGGCTTATCCTGCCAGGATTACCTATGGACTGGTGTGAGCTCCGGGACCGCTTGCAACTGGCTAGAGAAACGGGGCTCAAACAATAAAGGATGGGAAGTGTTGTTTCCTTTTCTCAAAGCCCGCTCAGCTGCAAAATGGGTAACTGTAAATTTTTSAGCGCAAACGAGCCTTTTAACGGGGTGTCCGGTTGGATCACTAATCCGCTGGAGCCAGTGGCTAGGAATGTCATTCAAATGGTATCGATCTCCCTTCGGGACAAAGTCACCCATGCGCCCATCAGCAGGTGCGTGGGCCGCGCTGATCATGTGAAACCATCCGCCGTGGGAGCCCACGGGCCGTGGGGTGGCGGTGGTGGGARCTGCTTTGACCCTTGGCAGGTTTCCCCCAGCCTTTCTATGCGGTTCCCTGCAAATTGGCCAGTAGGTTTGTGGGGCAGCTGGRCCCCCTCGTCGCCGCAAAAGAGGGAGGGAGGCCAGGGGCCTCGCGTGCCCTGCAGAAGGGCCCAGGCGCTCCGGGAGGGTGGATGTGCCCGGGCAGCGCGGGCGCTGCCCCTTCTGCGGGGCTTCATTTAGAAACCTACTGCGCTCACATTGCAAATGCAATTAATAGTAAAAGCAGCTTTTATGGGAGGCAGCTGCACACCGCAGGTCACCATCCATTAGCGGCGAGTGCTCGGCACTTAGCGTTGCTGTGTGCGAGGCGAGGGGAGGAAAGGCAAAACCACAGCCCCGCTCCCGTAGCGGTTCCCCTGCCGTTCCGTGCCTCAGTTCCCCCCTCTTGCAGACCCAGACCAGTGCCAGCCGCTTTGCAAAACTCCTCCAGACCCACAGCTGGTGCTGACGATGTTACTGGGGTAAAACCGGACAGGAGCCACTGAGGCTCTTCCCGGGCTTCAAGCTCTTCCCGGGCTTTAAGCTCACAGTTTCGGGCATTAGTCTAAGGAAATCTAACAGGTCTGTGTAAAACCCGACTTGGGCCGCCTGCTTTCAAGGCGACATGGAGCAAAACATCCTCTCAACAGCTTGGGTGAACTACCTACCATCTGCTTAAAGCTCSGAATAAGAAGAAATAACCTATTGATTGAGTCGCTAAAGGATGGAGAGGGGGAGGAAAATCTAACCCAACCCTTTCTGTACCCTCGAAGGGAGAAAAAAACCCACCACTTCGTAGCTCAGTGGGGAAAAAGGTCAAGTTACTATTGACAACTATGTAAAGACATCTTCTAACCATGGGAAAACATGTATAAATTGTTTCGACTCACTGCATTCAAAACCAATGGAAGTGAATTACAAAACTGCACTTCTTGCATTGTTGGATTGAAAGGATATCTATTTATCATCTTATAAGACAGCTCGAATGATCTTTATCTGCTTTGCCCACTTTCTGACCCAAATTCAGGGTTTTTATGGAAAATTGCAGTCAGTTTGATTGATGAAATCCAAAGATGTCTAAAACGGCACCAAAGATCTCCAACTGTGCAGACTCCAACAGAGGGCTTCAATGTTGGCATTGTTCCTACAGGGAAAAAAAAAAGTTGAGAAAACGAGCAAAAGTTAGGGAATTTCTGTTTAAAAACTTCAAATTTCAATGCGCATCCCGAAGCTATTATCCCTATTCATGGGCAGAACTGTGTGAACATAAAAGTATTTCCCACACATTAAAAAAATAGAAAAACACAAACACACAGAACAACAACAATAAAAAATCCTTAGTTTGAAGCCATGCAATAAACCTTCTTTGTAAAAGGCTGAATAAACCTTTGCAAAATGGATAGATAGATAGATAGATAGATAGATAGATAGATAGATAGATAGAGTCGTTCCCATTTCGAAATCAGATATGTTTAAATCGCATAAACAGGAATCTCACGAGCTGAAGGCTTAAAGGAGAGGAAAGAAAAGATATGTTTCGTCTGCTCTGCGTTGTCCCCGAAATTCGGGGGAGCCTTAAACTCGAAATCGGGGTGGTGACTGCACTGCACCGTGGGATCCCGGCTCGCGCCTCCGCAGCCCTCGCCGCCCGTTTTCACGGCAGCGGGAAGCTCCTTCCCAGGGCCACGCGTGACGCGCTGCGTGTCGCAACGTCCCCGCTCCGCGCCGCACCGCGGGCTGCGGAGGGGCCGCGGCGGGAAGGGCGCGGAGCGGGGGGCAGCTCCGCGGCCGCGGCGCTGCTCAGGGATGCGGAATATTGCGCGGTATTGTCACCTGCCTAATTGTCCTAAACGGCCACCTCCTATTATTAATAATAGCTGGAACGTGGCTCCTAGACACGTTACCAAGGCGGGGGAGCTGATGAATGAAACCCCTACTAGGGGAAATCTTGGTAGCTGTCTCCTGTCGCATTACCCACGGGGGCCGACGATAAATCTTCCTTCATTTTAACCACGTTTACCCTCATACTCCTCCAGGCTAGGGATGCTGTGTTAAGATTGCACTGATGTGCCAATGCTTTGGACCAGCTGCTCCTAAATACAGACAAGTCCTTGTCAATTAAGGCATTGAGGAGCAGGGCCGGCGAGCTCTGGGGCATTTGAGCAGGCAGCAATGTGCGGCCCCGACAATTAGCATCCATTTCGCAGGGACCTCCAGGGCACGAGTGCGCAGGCAGGGAAGAATCAAAACACCAGGCAACTTCAATTCTGAAAACTGCTCACATAATGATACTGAGCAGARCGGCCGAGGAGAAGGGAGCCAATCTTTCCCGGGATTGAGCCGCTCCCCCAGCCAAGCGGCAGGGCCGCGGCGCGCCGCGAAGCGCCGAGTCCCACGAGATAAATGGGCACATTCATTTGCCCGTGTGAGCCGCCGTTTCCTTTGGCGGTGCCTCTTTGTAACTGGGTGTCACCTCCAGCAGCTGGTGGCACGCAGCGCTCCCAGGACGCTGGCCTTTGGCCCGGGCGGCGCTGGACAGGGCAGCCCGCTCCAAGGAGCGGAGCTGCGATGTCTCGGGTCAGAGAGGCCACGTTGCCACCGGGACACGCGGAGCACCGGGAGTTCAGGCGAACAAAACCGCCCGCGGAGCGCGGAGCCCGGGCCACCATTAGCGAAGGTGTTTGCTTTAGTCATTAGGAAGCCTGGTAGCCAGGGGGGTGAAAAAAGAGAGGTTGTCGCACAAGGTGCCTCCCCGGGATAAGCAGGGTTGGAAATGCGGAGGATATCGCAGCACAAGACTATGTGACCCTACCAAGTTCAACAACAGAGCAAATAGCACATGCCATTAGGGACAGCAGTCAACTGGGAGGTAACAAAGAGCGGCAAAAAATGCTCAGTATTAAATATGGAAAAGTATGGGGACAAGGGCAGGGGTCAATGAAAGTCAACAAGAGAGCAGGCTTAATGATAGAAAGAATTTAATATCAAAAATACATAAATCTACGTGCGAGGCAGCCCCAGAATAGGCGGAAAGGAAGGCGGTGTTGGAGTCAACATTCACTTGGTAATAGAGCCGGGATGGATGGCAGCGGCTTGTTAACATTTAACACAAAAGTTGGGGGGAATAAAGGGAGGAGGGGCGGCTCCTTTAATTGTGGCTCCGCCGAGACATTTCCATATGTCACATTAAATGGATAACACCAGCCCCGCTCTGCAAGGCCTCTACTGGGGAGCTCCTTCCCCACAGCCCCCATTTACTTTCGTTCGTGTTTATTTATCCGGCGGTGGGAGCAAATGCCCTGAGTGCATTTTATTTTTTTTTTTTTAAGAGGGGGTGAGGTGAGGGCTTTTTTTGACTCGATAAAAAATGTCGGAGATGAAGATGCTGCTGGGTCTGGACCCGACAGCCCCGGCCTCCTCCTGCCTGGGAAAGCTCTTCGGAGCGGGCCGGGATCGTGCGGGATGGCCGAAGGTGTGTCGGCTATCCTGATTCGGCTCTCGTTGTCGCGACATGAAACTTGGCTCCCACCACTTTTGAACGTAGGTAGGCGAAGGAGAACGGTCTTCGAGGGGAAAAAAAAAAAAAAAAAATGGAATCTCCGGTGGAGCAGAGACCTGTCACAGCGCTGGGATGGTCTGACCTCCGTGAGGAGCCCTGGTCTTGGCCGGTCCTGGCGCCCCGGCTCGGGGGACAAAGCGCGAGCCCCGACAGGGGGACGAAGTGCGCTCAGGGGAACAAAGTGCGCTCGAGTCCTCCCGGCCGGACCAAAAACAACAAAAAAAAAAAAAAAAAAAAAAAAGACCCCCCCCCGCGCCCCTGATCAATACAGCAGTGTTTCCGCGCTGGTTCAGGAGGTCACACGGGCTTAGACACAGCATGGAGAGTTATTTATGTCAAGTCGGGTTATTGTAAACGAAATCCAGCAAATTGCACATAAGCTCCTCGGGGCCGCCAGTGGGCTCGTGGGCAGAGGTCAGTGTCAGTCAGTCTGTCCATCCCTCTGGAGACAGTAATTGTCCGGGGGCTGACACGGCGTCGGGGGCCATAGGCGGCTCCATCCATCTCCATCCATTTACCCCGCGCCGCCGGCGGCGCCGGCACCGGCCGCGCTGCCCGCCCCGTCGGGGCCCGCGCACGGGCCGCTCCGGTGTGCGGGGCACGGAGCCACCGCACGGGCGGTCAGCGGGTCCCACCGCCCGGGTTGGGCCGGGTCGGGCCGGGCCGGACCGGTCAGGGCGGTCGGAGCTGCCCCTGCGGCCGCCCGCACCCGCGCGGCCCGCGGACTTGGTGCCGCTCTTCGGGCGCAGCTTCATCGCATCCTACATAAACCCTTTATTAATAGGGAAATTCTTCCTTTCTGACAATGCAATAGTCCAAAGTCATCATCTGCGTGACATTGCCCATCCGTCTCCTCCAAAGAGAAAACAAAGGGGATGTTTTTTTCTCTAGGTCGCTCCAGATCTTTTTCTATTTTGAGAGGGACTCTGCACAATGGGCTCCTTATGAACCATAATGGTTATGTTTATGAAGCCAGAGATACCAGTGTATGAAGACGATTTTATGCCTAATTAGAAAATGATGTAAGCAAGGAGGAAACAAAGAGGGCTTGTTTTCCCTGGCTGGGTCCCGGGCCATCACTCCTGGGCGAATATATCGCTTCTTCTGTGCCTTACGTCCACTATTTTTATAACATCTCGTCCATTAGCTCCTCAAACTGTTTATGATATCGTGGACAGTTAGTAAAACAGCTCAATTTAGCGGTGGATTAAAGCAATTTTGAAACATGTTCCGAAGGGAATCGCACGGGAGGCGAAGAGCAGCCCTCCCCGCTCCTATCCAAGGGGACTTCACCTCTGGGAAGACTCCAATAACTGCAACCACAGCCCCACTCGATTAAGGGATAATTTTTAATATATATGCAA
>NW_020455204.1:8441301-8453801 GCF_003342845.1 Nothoprocta perdicaria | reverse complement strand
CTCTGCTTTGAATAACCTCTTTTGGGGGCAGCTAGAGAAGGTTTTTATGGCACCGCGCTGCGCTGTGCGCGCGTATCCCTAGGCAAGGGCAGCGCGACCCTTCGCTGGTGCGCAAGGACCGCGCCGGGGTGAAGGCGAGGGAAGGGACACTCCGCAGCGGCCTCCAACCCGTGTGAGCCCGAATAGGTGCAAAATAAATAAAATAAAATAAAATAAAATAAAATAAAATAAAATAAAATAAAATAAAATAAAATAAAATAAAATAAAATAAAATAAAATAAAATAAAATAAAATAAAATAAAATAAAATAAAATAAAATAAAATATCTGCCTAACAGCACCGAGGTCAAGGGCAATCTGGAGTCTACTAGCTAATCACTATCAACACTACCAAACGGTATAGACTGTATACGCCTCAGTTTGCAGAGGTGGGAGGCTCTTCACTTAAGCATCTAGGACAGAAACAAAGGCCAGGCTAACAGTATAATGGTCCCTGGAAACGGTGAATCACATTTTACTTAAATACCATCATTTCCTGATTTTTCCACGTGCAACATTTATCTCAGTCAAATTTTGTAACATGTGGATTTGGAATACGTGAAAATGCAAGCAGGTTTTTTGAACTGAAKTATGAAATATTTCACTTATTTTTCAAATTAAGCTGTCTTATGTAASTCTGCTGCTAGGGCAGACAACAAACACATCTAGCTTACCAGCTTCCTTTAGGGGCTCTAAATCTTGGTATATAATGCAGAAGGTTTTTTATTGAAAACAAACAACTGAAATGGCCCATTAGGACAGTTAGCCCAGAACCTTGTCTTGCCAGGTTCATTGCTTACAGCCAGGACCTGTGCTATAATGCAATTAGACGGCCCTGAATTGTGCAGCATCTTTGGAAAATATATCTGATCATATATCTTTTTTTCTCTGGTAAAAAGAGCTTGTGGACAGCTTGATGGCAAGATATGTCTGGTATTTTTGTACGGCGATAGCCAGACGGATGCTAAGGATTAAAGACTAAATGCTGCAATTGCCTGTGTTTTTAATCCATTTTGAATACTGTTTTTACTTTTTTTTTTTTTTTTTTTTTTTTTTTTTTTCCCTTGTCTAAGCCTTCTAAGGTCAAAACACAAGTTCAAATGCACTCCTGAATTTTCCCATACCATTCAATTGCTACAGTGCTTTTTGGCAGGGTTTTGGCCCATCCCAACTATTACTGGATTAAACAGGCGTCATTTGGGAAGTAATATGCAGTATAGACGTAGAACACATGCAAGAGCTGTTTCTTATCTGTAGAAATGGGAGAAATGCAAAATCTTGCAGAACAGATCCTCGCCCATTTTATTTACTAACACTGACTCGACCATGTTTTACAGATACCTGAAAGAAGGAGTAATCTCTTAACCTGCTGATCTATTTTTAGGTACATCTKGGAAACTTGCTAGACAAAAAGCCTTGGATCAGATGTCTTCTTACAACATGGTCAAACATGAAGGAGCAGTTGATCTTAATAGGGCCAGAGTTTGGAATGCAAACAAGGCTTCCTTCAGTTAAAACTCTTACAAAAACAATCAATTAGTCAAACAAAAACTTGCTGCATAAACAGCTTTAACTAGGACAGTGTTTAATAAGAGATCAAAAGCAATACACTGTATCTTAAGAAGGAAATCTCCCTACACTGGGAAATTTCTGTCAAAATCAACAGGAACTGTATGAGGTTGGGCCTATTAACTGACCTGGTAAAAATGTGGACAGAGGTTACGTTCCTGTGACAGCTTCTTAATTCCAGTAATGAGCAAGAGTCAAGTTKCCCAGGATAAATCACAAGTTGCCCATGGTCTTACAGGCTATGTCTATGCTGTTAAATACTGTGATAAGGTCAAATGGTCTGTGTCCATGCTGTGCAGAACTGGCTTCCTTTGAAGATTTGTACTGGAGAAAGAAAGAAWAATTCAAAACAGAGACAAGTAGTGAAGTAGGAACTTGCAGTGTGGGTGATTGCCATGATTGCTCAAATTCACCCTCTGAATTTCTCTTATTAATTAGTTTAAACATCTCTGCAGTCACCCTGGATCAGTGGTRCAAAGAGAAATGATGCTGTGGAATCAGGATACTAGTTGATGTTATCTATATTTCTACCATCCATATTCTCTATTTCAGACTGCAGCATACATCACATCATCAAGGATGTACCCTCTAACATCCCTTGTCTAGTGACCGTGGGTGCAGAAGAAGGATGCAAATTTGAGTGCAGAGGGTGGACAGGATCCCACGACTTCCCTAAATAGTTGGGAACCGGACCTTTGCAGATGGGTCTTTGCGTTAAGATTGCCATAGGATTTTATAAAAGTTTGTTTCCCCAGTCTCTTCAAAAGTTGACATACTGAGGCAGGGGGATGCTGTGATTTATGTTCATCTAATGGTCTAAGTCAGTAGTGCAGAAGGAATAAAATTTAGCTCTTTTGTTCATGAATTTGTAGTGTAGTTTAAATTACAACCCAAAATCATATTTTGGCTAGAAAAATATTCCACTTTTTCTACGTGCTTTTACTTTGAGACAAACACACTAAATTGTGTGGTGACATTGTTACCTAGACAAATATCTACAATAAACAAGTATGAACCCACTAAACTGATTTTCAGGTATGACTTTAAAACAAGATTCCACAGAAGGTCTCCAGAGGTGAAATCTAACCAAAGATTAAGCCCAAGACACCTAGTTGTCTGCTATTGGCCTTAGAAAGTTTATCCTTCCAAAAAAGAAGCTCCACTTTTGATACCAGATGTTAGTGACTTTACTCAAAGTGATCTCAGCTGACAGCGTTACTCAAAAAGATTTTAGCAACTGATAGAACTGAAGCATGCTTGTGTAAAACTATGGTAGGTATCTTTTTAAAGTATTTTTTAAACTAGATGGCTTGATATTAAGTATTCAAATAGGAGATAAAAATTATTCACACTGATCTGCAGAGCAGAAAGAAATCCGATGGCTCAGGCTGAATATGCTAGGTTCATGAAAACCATCTTTGAATATTATGGGTCGAATATAAAGAACGCACAGAACAGATCAAATCCAAAACGCAAAACTGAATTTCTATTCACTGAGTATCAATGTGCCTCTTTTATTGGTCTTTCAGAATCCGAGGAAGTCGTGATTAGATGGCACGAGTGTTCCATTTTCAACAGAATAGATAAAATGCATGAAAGTCATCTCAAGAGTTTAAGAAGAAATACCCCCTCACTATTTCTGATTCCTAGTAAACTCTGCTGTTCTTTGAGAAATACCATTCCTTCAAGATATCATGCAATTCTACATCTGCAAATGCCAGAAATACTCTGATGCCAACACCACTGAACAAGTCCTTCAATATATTAAATACTTTTCCTAACTCTCCTTCTTGTCACAAATAATATTCACTATTCATTTCTGATGACCTTTTTTTTTTTTTTTTTTTTTTTTTCAGTGTAAGATGCCCAGCATTGGTTTATACTTTAAACAAGAAGGATCTTAGTGCAAGGGTCTCCAATGAAATTTTGAGAGACAATTGTACAGTACAACGATGAACAGAATTTATCGCTACTATTTTGTGAATGTCATCATTCTAGATTTACTGCTTTTTTATGGTCTAAAGGCCTCAGTTGGGCCTGTTAAGACTTTTCTGAATGCCGTATTTGCTCAAATGAAAATAAATATATATATATATATATTTTTGACTGGTTTTGTAGTCTGAGATCCTTAGCAWTGTAAGGGGGACCATATCAATGAAGTTAAGTATACTTGCAAGTGGGTAAACAAATGTAACATCCTGTTTAGCTTAATGACTCAAGGATAATGAACAGACACAATCCATCCAGTGGTATGGATCACGGTCAAAGCATCCATATGTTATAGAGGAAGGACTGATTTGGGGGTTATCGCTCATGAAAAAGGCCCTGATTTTTTTCTTGGGTTGTCAGTGCCCAAAATAGGTCCAAAGTGAGGTCAGAGACTGAGACTTGACCTTCCTGAAACATTCTTTGAAATTTTAAAGACTGGAGTTCAGAAACTGAGGTGAGGATCAGGGATAGGCCTCATCTCRTTCTGGGAGATGGCATTGACAGACTCTCTCCTGCCTGGTGCCTCGTATTTTGAAGTCTTCWATGGGCTTTTTGTTTCCAGCTCCAAAGTTGGAGACAATTTGTTAAGGAGATTTTAATTACTTGAGTGTGGGATAGACTATGGGATATATACTTTCCTCCTCGCTTTTGCCACAGAATTTCAGAAAGTCTTTTTTTTTTTTCTCCTAGCTATCTGGCAGAACTTTTCCCCTAGAATTTGCAACACTTTCATTTCTATTTGTTTGAACAAATATTTGTGAAAATATATCTTTGACCTGAAAAAAATGTTCAATTTTCAAAATCTTAAAATGTCAGYAATACCTTTTTTTTWAGGTAAAAATATGTGATAAATTTTCTGATGTCTTGAGGATGCCCCCTCTCTTAGCAGCATTGCCCTTAACCCCAAATCCTATATGGATATCTCTATCATTATGATGCTTAATGAACATATTAAGCAGTATTTGATGCATTTTTAGATAAGTTATGCAATTTATCTTTAATAAACTAGCAAATGAGCTCTAGTCCTCCCCTTTACATGAGCTATAAAATCTAGGAATAGGTGGATGGTGTAGTTACTACTAAGCTGCATTCTTTCACCTGTGTCTCAGTGTTTGCCCTAACTAATTCTTGAAAATATTTATTTTGTTCTTAACATACATTGTTATACAAGYTTTCTTTCTACAGTTTCTTAGGGTTCTTATCCTCCAGTGCCAGTGTTTCAACCATGCCTGTTATTCTAYCATGTTATCCTTGCAATAGTGAACCTGATGTCCATGACTAGTTGTTTCTGTTACTTCTGTTACTTCATTTTTGTTACTTAAGACCTTCACTCTTCACAAAATCACATCAGTACTGGTTGGGAGGGATCCTGAGACCAACTGGTCCAGCTTTCCTCTTGAAGCAAGTCAATGGCCAGAACTAAATCTGTGTCTTCTTCCACCTGTGTGTTCACAGTCTCCAAGAATGCAGATTCTGCTACCTTTGAGCAAAATTCTGTGGCCTACAAATTCATCACTCATTGTTTCTTGCTCTTCTCTCATTTCTCAAACACAATCTTATCATTACATACACCGCTTGCTACAATTGTAGTTTCTTTCGTCTTTCTCTTGGACATTACACTGACTAATGTTCCTTTGTCTATTTAATGACTACATTTCTATGCTTTGTTTCTATTTGTGCTAAAACTAGCGTGCAAGTTACACTTTTCCCTTTTTACCATATTTCCCTTTTTTTTTTTTTTTTTTTTTTTTNTTTTTTTTTTTTTTTTTTTTTTAATCCACTCTGCAAATCTCGGTCCTAGAATGCTACTGAAGAACTCTCTTAGCATGAACAGGTCTTAATGGCCAAATATTCAACATGCCCACATCTTTCCTGCCTTCACCATCAGGAAATTACCTGTTGGGACCCTTCCGTAGCTTCTGCCTCTGTAATGGGGTACCAGAAAAATCATACTTAGCATTGACTTGCCCCTTCTTCTTTAACCATCTTTTCCAGGATATTCATTAACCATGCCGTCATTCCGGTGTGAATTTGGTGGCATAGTATGAATCTTTTGATTTTTTTTCCCTCTCATGAGAAAATTCTTTTAAACTTTACAACTCCATGCTGTTTTTTGCTGTAGACAAATGACTCTGAAGGAATCACATGACAGGCCTGCCAGATTTTTTAGTATTGCAAGGTCTCCAAGAAAGGCCATTTTGCTAATGCTGTTGATGAAGACAGAAAACAAAGGTGCAGGACATCGTATCTTCCCATGCAAAGACTTTGTAATGGCCTTGGAGAAACTGTAATGCAAGACAGGCTTACCTGTGACAAATAAGCATTTTTGAAATCTCTATTCTTGCTTTTGATTAGGAAAATGAGATCAAAGGCACTTGCTCTGTTTTTAGAAATATGCAACTGAAAAGAAAAASCGTATCATGAAAAATAAATACAATAATTCAGCAAAAGCTTCATTAAACCTCAGTGAAGAAGCTAACAGTGGGTATAGACAACCTTCCATGGATATTCCCAGAATTCTCTATTCTTGCTGTTCCAGACACAGTTGATTGATAGATGCTTAACTATCGCATCCAGAAACTGCATGGCTATATCTATGGCAATAATCTTGCTCTGGGTTTAACTCTTCATTTAGCAAATGACCTTCTCCAGATTGCTTATGACTTTCTTTTTATAATACCGGATATGTCTCTTGAACTCCCTCCCAGCATTTTACTTTCCTAATAAAATAATTACTAGCAGCTACATATAAGCCACAAAAGATTGCCAAAAAAAAAAAAAAAAAAAAAAAAAAAGATACCTCTTGTCTGTAGAAGACCTTTTATAACATGAAATTTAATAAGAAGTTATGAGCCTCAAAGAACAGACTTCCATTACCAGTCACTATGCTAAATATATAAATCAGAAGCAATATGACTGAGTGAGAAACTTATCCTTGACTCATCAGAAGACTGTCTGACTAATTGGTATCCTTGAGGATTTTTGTATCTTGGTATGAACATTTTCTGGGATATGAACAGCTTGATTTCATTCAATTTCACGCCACTTCTGCACATGATTAGATCAGATTTGAATGGATGGACTTTACCTATGACTGTTTGGAAGGACAAATCTAATTAAACTGATTGTCTTTCTGTGTATTCTTTATCTTTTCTAAGTTCTAAGCTCTTATTGATTACCACTGGCCCAGGGAAAAAAAACAGTTGGATAAAATATGCATATATATTTTTTGGCAATGATTATAAACCTAGAATAACCTAATTAAATTATATGGAATAAAATGAAAAATAGAGGGATTAATTATATAAACTAGAAGTCAGGGAGCTCTTGACTCATATTTTTGGTTATGTTGCAAATTAATAAAAATAACTCCATCCCAAAAATATCATTAGAAATGTCTGCAGAAGACATGTCAGAGTTCTATGCTTAAGCAATTTAATACAAAAAGTTAAATGTTAAAAATATTTCCATATATCCACATTATTGAATCATCTACGTGATTTTCTTGTCTATGATTTTCAGGTTGGGTTCTTATAAATAATACAGAAATATAGTGATTTCAGAGGTTATTTGCACCCAGAAGTGCTTTGAAAATTCAACATTAGAGGTATCCAGTACAAAATAAAGACGATAACAGCAACGATGATGACAACAACAACAAAACAGAAGAATTTATATCATAAAATAAATGAGACCACTGGAACACTGGAACAAATACAGTTTAGGAAAATATGATTGAAAATACTGTCCAAAGCCACAGTTTTCTTTCTGAAGCCTCCTCTAAACTCCATAAGGATTTCTATATGCACTTTGAAAGCATTTGCTTCCTCAACACTTTTGTAACGGTCTAAAGCGTACAAATAATACCAACAGACTTGAGGAGACTTTTCTAACGACTTGTTTGTGGGTGAATCCAGAGGCAGCTTTGAAGGTGCAGAAGTTCAGGGCAGGAAACACAACCTCTTATCAGCAAATGCAACCCCCAAATTTCCTGCAGCTGTGAGAAGTGTTTCATAGGTGAGTGGGGTGCGATTTCCAGCATTATGAGTACTACAGATATGGCAGAGGAGGGTCTCTGCACTGTCGCTGTTGCTAGTTTCAGATAAARGCAGAAAACTTGCAGTTGTTGCCTTTTGCTCACACCGCTTGCAGTCTTTGCTGTTTATCTGCAAAAATCAGCTCCTGCTGAATGAGTAGTAGAAATGTAACGCTGTTCATCAACACGTCTGCTGAAAAACATGGAGCTATAGCTTTCAGGRCTATTAGTCTTTTAAAATGAAGTATTATAACTAGTGGTTTTGATTCCAGACTTAGTCTTTTCTTTGCTCGGTTCATTTAATGGATGGTTTTCAGAAGTGTATGTTTCTTTGCATAMCTCCATGCATACATACAACTAACCTTTCTTGCATCATAAACTGAAGATCTTTTTGGGAAAGTGAACAGAGTGCATAGATTATTTTTGTATTTATATCTTTATCTTTATCTTTATTTTTATTTTTTCCTCCTGGATCTGTCTTTCTATTCCCTTTYGATTGCTAGGAAAGGGAGCCTTTTACCCCTTACCTAATACTTATTTCAGTATCGGCCAATATACTTCCAGATTTTTCTTCAAGACTGCAGGATGATGCTGATCATTTCTTTTTCCTGCAGCATCACATCTCATCAGTCAGTCTGGGTATTTTAAAGTCCATATCCTTAAAACAATCGCTGTGCCTCTACATTTGTTGATACTTGTTGCTATGCTTTCTCATGACAGAGAAAATCCTTTTTGCATGCACTAAAAGCACCCTTGTCCTGCATGGGTATGCCACGTATGCWACCTYTCCTTTTGTTCTGAAGTTTTCAGTATTTTTTTGTGTCCTCRATGAGCTAGGCATTGAAAATAAAACCTGCACGTAATACTGCTCCGTGCTAWCCATATGCCATACCTCCAATCTTTATTTATCATAGTTAAAAATTTATCATTGACCCTTTTGCCATCTTAAGCTTAYGCTTACAGCTTTTGAGGGACTCATGTGAATAATGCATCTTAATAATGGAGGGGTATATGGAAAAGCTCAAAGCTACAAAACCCTTAACACAGAAAGCTAGAGGAAGGAAGGCTTCTTATCCTGCACATCGCCAAAAAGGTTGTGGTTAATGTCTTTCTCTGCTTTGGCAGGCGCTTCCTGATTAAAAGGGTAATCCTTCCTGGAAGGATGAGCAAATGGAAAGTTCATCTGCGAGGGAAAAGAAAGGGCACCATGTTTGATACGCTATAGACCATCGAGCAGAACCACAAAGCCATCCAACATAGAGAGACAGAAGACTTCTCTGTCTCTTTTTCTGAAAAATGTTACATGGATTGACCCGCTGTCCTTCATTGTTTCTGAAGATTTGGAGAGCCAGCTTGAGATAACCACAAACAAGAACCAAATTGTTCATTACAAATTTGGATAAAAACTTATTTCAGCTTTGCATCATACATTACTGATAGAAATAATGTAGCTACTTTGGTCATGAGGAACCGCAATAGTGTCGACCTTGTAGGAATGTTCTCTCTTTCATTTGGAAAAAAAGAGGGAGAGAGAGAGAGAGGAAAGTGTATATCAATGTTATCAACAGTACCTCCTTTCAATCATGCCCCGAGAAAAAGATAAAACACCACCTAGACAATGCTATGTCAGCTTTGATTAAAATACAAACTGAGGACTCCCCAAGATTGTGGTCCTGCTAATTCCAYGCACTTGCTTATGTGTCTGCACCAATTACTACTCCACTGATAGTAAATCTCATATTACAGCATCAAGCATCATTCAGAAGAGTTAATTCTATGTGTCCGAATGCCAGAGCTAAAGAGAAAGACATGCTGTTAAATACACGATAAAACGTCCAAACCTATAAAGTGAAATAATGGCCTGTGATACGTTTTAGAATGTGTGTTCRACTTTAATAATAATTATTGTTTATCAATATTTCTATAGTGTCTCTAATGAGTTTCTCAGTAAGTAACTTGAAACACCATAAAACCCCTTCTTCTCCATTGGATTTTCAAATGTGCTGTTTTCCAGACGCTTCCATTTGGAAGCAAACAGAGCCTGACACTGAGAATGGAAGTGGCAGTGGGGATTCAGCAACTCTGGATTCTGTTTCCAGCCCAGCCATGCTACACATAAGCAGTAGGGCATGTGGCTCCAAGCAAACCAYCAGCCTTCCTACCCCAAAGTCTTCAGTCAACACCTAACTCAGAGATGTTGTGAGCATCAGTTAACTTGCAGAGTATCTGGAGAGCTGCAGCTTGAGCTGAACAAGCACAGAGCATTCACATTCTGTTTAACATGTGAGTTTCCTGACAGTCATACTAAAATTACCTTTTTTCTGAGACATCAAAGTGTGTTGGTGGAAATGTGTTTGASTCCCAAACGTCAAAATGTACCTTCCTGCTTCCGTAATTTTATAGTTTATGAGAAAGCTGATCCTYGGTATCTTACCTGTCAGTAATTGATAGGCTTCTCAACATACTGAGGGAATGGAGAGAGATGTGTTAGTGAAGATTTCAGATATATCTGTGCTGCCTTGTGTGGATTGCCAGAGAGGAGAAACAGGAATGTATTCCTAAGAAGAGAGATAAGTCCTCAGCAATTATATTGAGACTTTTCTAAATATCTGAACAGTCAATCATCCATGGAAGCAGGAGCAAGCAAATTGGTGGCTTGATGGTATGGAAGAATCCCCTTATAACTGATGGAAAATCATTAATAACATGGGAATCAATTTCTGCTTCTCCTCTCTGCTCCATCAGCAATATCGTAGCAGAGAACTGGGAAAGTGTGAAGCCAGTAGCTGAAAGTTGATTTCTTAAGAAACAAGTTAATTTTTTTTTTCTGAAGTTAAACTGAATAGTACTGTGGCCCAAATTGCCCAGCGAGAGAGCCTTTTTGGAACAAGAAACCACAGTGGGCAAAGTTTTCCAGGCACAAAAGTACAAGGGTGAAGAGTAAAGTCAGGAAAAATAAAATAGTGTTAGAAAACAAAGGAAACTTCTCGACTATGAAGGCCCAAGCATGATATTCCTTTCTAAGATTTTAAAAGTAGAATATTTTTGAAGTCATTTTTTTAAGAATAAGCAATAAAATAACATTATATTTACATTATTCCTATRTAATTAAGGCAAATCTGTGAGAGAAAAACCTAGCAAAAAGAAGATAAAACTTAGAAGTAAAACTTAGTGTGTATGACTGGAAGACAGCAAACAGCGTTCTGGAAATGAATGTTCCTGTGTGTGTGTGTAATCCTACCAATAGGTCAGAAGGTGTTTTTCCCTTGTGGCATTTCGGTTTGGCAGAACTAAATGTCTGTTGGCTTTTGCTGTRAATTTCAAATTTCAATTCAATCTAAATAAATTTCCTGGATATGTTTTTGGATATGTTCTCTGGATATTTTCTACTGTGACAAACAAAATATTCTTGTGATGTTTTTACTCAAGCAACTAGAGCTATGTTCAGAGCCTTAATTTCAGTTTAACATAGCTGTTTGGCAGTCTTTTTATTACATTCACATATCAGATTTGAGAACATCTGGCAGACATGCTCACACTCCTAATTCACTACAGCTGTTTACCSTTAGAGTCACCTCCTGTCACCTGTCAAAAGTAGTTCCAAAATAGTAGGTAGTTCTCGTGCCTACTTTGTATCCACCTTATGGAGGTGAGTAGTGAGGAAAACAAGTGAAAAATCAGGTTATACAACTTCAGTTTTAAATGTGTTAATTAGCTTAAAGCCTTAGTTTACTTGTGATTGCTAGGGCATTAGAATCCCCGACTGTTGTTTTGCTCCTTCCTGTCGACATGTTTCATTATACATTTTCCAGACACCTCCTTGTGCCCATTCCAATCAGTCCTCAAGTTTAATTATCATAAATCAGAAATGAAGCAGATTGTTCATGTTGATTCCAACATCCTTGGTGATAKAAGTATTATTTTTGTACTTCTAAAATGTAAGCATCTTGAAATGCAYAGGAATGGGGCAGATAGCTTGATTTTCCTAAATCTGTATCAGCAGGAGGTGGAACCTGCTGCRCATCCTTGAGGGAAATTCAAAGCATTTCAAATTGCATGAAAAAGTTAACTTTGGAAGTTAAAATGCGAAGCCGTCAGTCTTGAGGGCCTCCTTTTGGTTTCTTTTATTAAGATGCTGACTTCAGGAGAGCTCTACTAGATTTATTGAAGCCTAACTATGAAGAGAACCGCGATCCTGTAACTATCCAACACAGATCAATTAAAAAAAGTCAGTATTAGGACTGAGGACAGATTAGCAAGGGGAGGGTTAACCATTTCCCTGCGCTTTCCAAGCCCTTGCACATGGTGTATGTTACATGTTACCAAGTSGGGGGAGACCTTTGTAACGTGCCATGCAGCTCAGTCCCCACATCAGCACCGCGAATACACCGTTGCTTGATCGAATCTGTGTTTAGCTTTCAGTGTGCTAGCCTAAAGGTTATCGCTAACGCTATTGGGCTGCAGTATTAGGTATGAACCTGACCGTCCCGTGCTGCAGCTCGGTGCAATTTTAGGGTTGTGTGTACAGTGTGTCCAACATGGACAGTCTGGCACTGCAGCTTACTCTGGGTGCAGGCACTTTGCTTTGACACGCTATGGGATTTCATTAAAGCTGGAGGCCCTTGCGCTATCACTGCGTGCATGATAAAAACGGGCGAGTTTTAAATCCACCCCCCACCATTGAGCCCGTGACGTCGCCAGGTGAACCCCGCGGCGTGACGTCATCAGGCGCCCGCCAGCGGTGGGCGGGGGACGCAGGCCTACGTTTCCCGGCAGCCCGCGCGGCGCCGGCGGAAGTGACGTGCGGCGGTGTCCGCGGAGCGCGGCAGGAGCGGCGGCCGCGGCGTTCGGGCCCGAGCGCAGGCGGC
>NW_020455204.1:8423913-8440826 GCF_003342845.1 Nothoprocta perdicaria | reverse complement strand
GGTTCCCGGGTCCGGGCCGGCCCTGGTTCCCGGGTCCGGGCCGGCCCTGGTTCCCGGGTCCGGGCCGGCCCTGGTTCCCGGGTCCGGGCCGGCCCGGGGCTTGTGCTGGCGGGAGGCAGTGCATGGGCGCCGCTCCCACGGAGCCAGGAGCGTGTTGGGGCTTCTAGAGCCTTTGTGGTGGCCCAGGGTCCATCAGGAGCGGAGAGGACTGTGGCTCACCAGAGCCGAGCAGCAGGAGGCAGCCCAGATCACCCTTCAGAGCTCTTTCCATGTGTGTTTTGCTTGGTTGCCTCTGCACTCCTTGCCCCCAAGAATATGTAGGCCACAACATTTCTCCTGCCTTCCTATTCCTCCTCCCCCCCCCCCCCCCTTTTTTTTCCCCTCCTCTCCCTGGCATAGTTATGTGAATGCTAGTTGGCTCTTTTTTCTCCACCTCCCAAAGAATCCCTGCATGGAGCCTTTAGCTTCTTATTCTTTATCTCCATGTACATAAAATCTGTTATAAAGGGAGCCTCGCAGCAATAGGGACAGGAGTCGCTAGGGCTAGTGAGCATGCATGATGAGTTGGTCCTAGTGAGGGGTTTCCATATAGAAAAAGTATCTGTATAGAAGGTCCTAACACTATGTTTAGTGATTATGTACGAGCTTTTTGGTTTTGGGTACATTACAAATTGGGTATGTTACAAAAGCAAAAGATGCTTTTTGCTTCAAGCTATCATTTGATTACACTTAAAAACTGGAAAGAGATGAAACTTAATGAGGGAGGAGAGTTGAATAGTGTCAAGTCTGAAGATACTAACTTCTAGGGATGGCTTTTTGTCTTTTTTTTTCTTTCTTCTTCCTCTTTCATCCAATGTAGCAATTTCTGATGGCAAACAAGTTGGATACAGCAATGTGGATTTCCCGTTTGTTCACGGTTTACTGCTCAGCTTTATTTGTCCTGCCTCTTCTGGGGTATGTTTTAATGTTTATAGTACTGTAAAATAACATTTAAAAACTTACATGGCAGCTACACTTCTCAGAGTATAAGAGTGTAAATACTTTTTTTTTATGTAAAAATGAATGTGAATGCATTCACTGTACTGGATGCTTTCTGTGAGAACAGTATACAGTTTTTTTTAATTGGCGTGAAGCACTTTTAGATATGTTTGGGAAACATGTTGAATAACTGTGGAGCCAGTTACATGTACTTCTTTTTGTAGCAATGTACTAATAGCCTGCTTTATCTTTGCCAGGGTAGTAAGTATCTTTGGTAGTAAGTCAACACTGCTAGTTTTTGAARCCATCTTGGTAATGGCTCTTACAGTGGGAAAAGTGCCAAGTGTGGCACTTGTAATTGCAGCTGTGATGCAATTCTCAAGGGAGGGCTTCCCGTAGGCAGAGCCTCGGCTGGTTTTTATGGCAACACCTCCTCTGGTACCTTGCAGGTTGCACGAAGCAGCGAGCTTCTACCAGCGGGCCTTGCTGGCCAACGCTCTCACCAGCGCCCTGCGCCTGCACCAGCGGCTGCCCCACTTCCAGCTCAGCAGGGCCTTCCTGGCCCAGGCCTTGCTGGAGGACAGCTGCCACTACCTGCTCTACTCCCTCATCTTTGTTAATTCCTACCCCGTCACGAGTATCCTTTGCCAAAGTGGYGTCCTGGTCGGTTTTAAAAATATCTGAAAAACTCGATGGCTTTCGTTATCTGTGCCATGATTTGAAGAAGTGGTTTAAATTAAAACACTCTGACTATTCATAGAACATAATCTGTGTAAAATAGGAGCTGCTTATGCTGATTGAACCATATTCAGGTTAACAGTCTCTAACTAGTGCATTGTAACCCCTGGCACCTAGTGTTATCTTTTTCCTTGATTTAAATGCAGTGTTTTTATCYATTATGTCAAATGTGATACTTTACTAGCATTTGATGTTTTTCGTTTGTTACCATTCACTTATATAACTGTACYGTAAGTAGGAGATATGATGCACAAGCTACTATTAAGTAGTAAGTTTTCAGCTTTTTTCTTTTAACCCTGAAAAAGATGCTTATTTTCCCGGCTTGTCAAAGATGTCATTTATGAAGTGGCTTCTCATTCTGTGCTTAGTTTAGTGCCTTACTCTTAAAATGACAGACACGAGAATCTTGCTGTCCAGAATCTGAACTGATGGCAACTGCATGTTCTTCGAAGAAACACAGTGTCTAACATCTGTTAATATGAACATAATCATGACTGAGTCTGTATGACAGATTTTAATTTCTAACCTTATACATTTCCATGAAGAAAGAATTTATTTCTTCAGAAATTCAACTGTGTATAAGGTCAAACTGTGTGTTATACTTTTGCATACACAACTAACATGCTTGAAAATCAATAAATGATGGTCAAGAAAGATGTAAAAAGCAAAGAGAATGGCTACAGAATTGTTAGACGTGTGCATGGTGTAATCCAGTGTACCTGATTCTGGCCAAGCTTTTGTAAAGAGCCAGCAGCTCTGTGTTATTGTAACATTAGAGTGTGTGTGTTGGGGGCGGAATGAAGCATGCCAGTAGTTTATATTTTTCCTTATCGTCTACTTCAGTGAGTATTTTTCCAGTTCTGCTGTTTTCTTTGCTTCATGCTGCCACATATACAAAAAAGGTTCTTGATGTAAGTATGATGTAAAATAGTAATTGTGATGTGCTTGGCTTTTGTATTAGGTTTTACAGTTGCAGTTTTGTGTTCTTTTAGTGTCAATGGAAGAGAGATGTACTGGGTGGAGCTGCTGCTCTAGCAGTGTCTTGTGCAGATTTTTAGCTCTAATCTCTGATATTCCAAACTGGGATATCTTGCAACCACAGCTGAACAGAATAAGGCTGGTAGAGTGCACTGTTGCACCTAAAATATGTACAGGAGGGGTTTGCAAAACTTCRTGTTCTTAATTGAACTGTATGCAAGTTGAGTTTCTTAGGTTTTTGGTGATCCCTCTAAGAGGGATCTCACACTTCCAATAGCATATAAACAAATATCATCCAATAACGTCATAAACAAATAGTTTGGGAAGCTGATATTYCCTAGGGATCTTGTATTAAAATGATGAAAAAAGGTGTACCGATAGTTGTTCTGTTTCCTTCTTGCTGGAGAAGATTTGTATAACCRAAATGATTTCTGATAATCCTTTTTCTTTTTTCTTCCTTAAAGGCACGAGGTTCAAATAGTCTGCCCCTTTTAAGAAATCTTTTGGAGAAGCTGAATGCTAATCAACAGAATATTCTAAAATTCATTGCTTGCAATGAAATTTTCCTGATGCCAGCTACAGTTTTCATGCTTTTCAGGTATGAAGTGCAGTATGTGGTGTTCTGTTGTTGTTGTGATTTTTTTGTTTGATTGTTTTTTGGAATTAGGAGCTTCCTACACAAGATTACGCTTTGCAGTGAGTTCCATGTGGGTCATAGAGATCTCCCATTTATATGATTCTGTCTGACCAAGACCTGAGCTTGAATTTATTTGATTCTTAGATTTCTCAAGGTAGTACATCACAAAAGCAGAAAGGCTTCATTCCAATGTAATTTGGTACTGAACTTCTCTCTTTCTTAGCATGAGTAAGATTGTTGGTTCAAATCATTTTTTTCAGTCTTGCAACGCATGCTAAACCATCCAGTAGATGTAATTGTGGTTGGTGTAGTAGAATGTAGAGTTCATAAGTCGATCCTTTCAGTGAAGCTAGCTCTTATTTCTGAGTACTGTGATCCCAGATATATAATTCACGTGGAAATTTCACCGTGCAATGAGGAGTAAGTTATGTCCCTGTATTCTTCCTGATCAGAGACAATTTTTTTTATTCCATCTGTTTTGCCTGCTGGGTGTCTGTGCTCCTCGTTGAATTCATTTTAGAGCTTATGTGTTTTGGAATCCAACTTAAAGTCAAATAGGCCTAATGACTTGCACGTGACTGAAGCTGGAGGCATTGCCTTTTGATATTTGGAGGGAGGAAATGCCCTTCCTTTGGAAATCATAGCACAGTGAAAGTCTTTGTCCTGAGGGGTCAGAAGGGAGCTTTTATTTACTTGGAAGTTAATAGAACCTATTTGTCTTTATTTCATAATATGCTAGCTGAGTGCTTTTGAGGCTTTTACCCTTGATGGATTTTGTTTCATTTTAGGACCCGTTACCAACTGCCACGTAGTGTCAGAATACAGCATCTGAAACATTCACGTACTTTCCAAATTTGGTTTAGAAGTCCTTTCCACTTACAAAGAATTTAGGTGTAGCTTCATGTGCTGTCTARTAGGAACTGAAAATTTAAAATTATATATTGAGATTTCGGATAACATGAAGGTCAATATAGTTSGCAATGCTTTAATACAATTGTTCTAAAAAAAAGTTTTATATAACTGTATAAATACATTTTTGAAAGTGTGTACTGTAAGCTATTTTAGCTTATTAAATCGCTAGTAATTACTACACAGGTGCAAGTCTTCCTCTTCCCCTGCCCCCATAGCTCATTTTCCTTTTTGCTTTGTGTTATGCATCTGGGTAAAGATCCTGATCATATTTGAAGAAGCTCTAGTTAATGAACCTGTCAGGTAATGTACAATTCTATACAGGGCATTTTAGTTGTGTTTTTATAAGGCAACTTCAATCAGTGAGATTAAATTATTGTATTTCTGTGATTTACTCTGTGGTTTAGGTCAACTTGCTACCCCTTTGCTACTGTCTCACTATCACAGTGAACAGCAGCTTTGTGAAGTGTAGAAATACTTATTTCAGAGCGAGTCGTTTAAATTGGCATGATTTTAATATCTCAGTACATCGATGATGGTCTCTGTAAGAAGTTTTGCAAAAGAGTGAGTGAGGCTGAGGCCCAATTTTTCAAAACACTGTGCTTTGGACAGAAAGTGTTTGTTGTAACTTACGCATACAGCTTATGTATGTAAATTATGCCAGACAGCTCCCAGGTTTGACCAAAGGCTTTTGCTTAACATTACGTGGTCTCTGCTGACACTTCTGTAACTCTTCTCCAACTACTCTTCTACTGGAAGCTAGACATAGAATACTTCATAAATACAAAATTGATCTGAAAGCAGCAATATTGCATTTCTTAAAGAATAAAAATATTAATAAACCAAATTAGAATTCAGCCTTTGTAAATGTGCTGTTAGTTTTCTTGTGTATTTAGGGATTTGTTTATCTTATTCCTCCAGCAAGTCTAGATTGTTTGAACAACTCTGACCCTCAGTCTGGCTTGTTGTTTTTGAACCTAGCTAGTTGCCTTATGTTTGTTGAGAAAAATTCTGTGTTTTTGGGAGTGAGGGGAAGCCGGGGGAGGAAGAGGAGAATAAAGCTCCACTTTTTTTTCTTTCAGTGGCCAGGGGAGTCTTCTCCAGCCGTTCATTTACTATAGGTTCCTTACKCTACGCTACTCCTCTCGGCGAAATCCATACTGTCGGTAAGTGTTACACTGATTTCAGGAAGTGATGCTTAACAGCTTAGTATTTCAGTACTGCGAAAATTTTCACTCTTAAATGATCACGTAACTTGTAATTCTAAACCTATAAATGACAATAGTAGAAATGTGGAATAACCGTGGATATTAACAAAAATATAATGAATTCAAGGTTATACTTCACATAACTGGACTTCTCTGAAAAGTACTGTCTTTGAATGAGAGCTTGCAGATGGATTCTAAATAATCTTTGGGAAAGAAAGTCTTAACAGTAACTGTTCACCAGAAAGGTAGCCTTATTTTTAGGTTGCAGGCCTGTCAGTCTACTTCTCTACATAAACAGGTATTTATGAACTTGTGTTGATAGTATCAGCTGAAAAATTGTGGATCATCTTAAGCATGTTTGATATATACTTAAGTTGAAACCTCTCTTGGAACCTTCTTTGGAAGCACTGCATAATGTCAGATTTTGTGAACRTGCTTCCCAGTCTGATCACTGGTTGATCAGAAAATAGTTTGACAAGGTACCAAGGAGGTGGCCTTTTCCTCCTGTTCCCTATTGTTTTGTAGGAAATCATTTGTTCCACCGGATTACAGGTATTTTTCAACAAGAATCAATAAAGGCACTTGTTTTGATACCCACAGATAACTTAAGCTGTGCAATCTAAATCMTGTTTTTTAATACAGCTCCTGGTTTTTGCTATTTCTTAGTCTTATGTAATTTTAACTACTGTTGTGGCTCTTACTTGTTGTGTCTGTCTTGTTCATTCTAGATTGCAGGTTCTTATATCCCTTCTGGCAAGAAGCAATGCACACAATCCACTYTCTTGGCCCCTCAGCTCCTTACACGGCCTTTGAAAAAGCATTACTTTGTTTTTTCTCCTCCACAATATTTCCCACCTTGAAGGTGGATTTTTATGCTCTCTTATATCAGTCCATGCATGGAAGTAGCTTTCAAAGTTAATTAAAACATTAATATTTAAAGGATACGAATTCTCAGACTCTTACAAATACTGCAGTAGGGAGTTGATCTAAAGAAACTTGTTAACTACAGTGTATGGGTACCTGTTTATTTGAAAATAAGTGAATGAAAGGATTTCCAGGCAGTAGATGGTTCTACCTGATAGTTATAGGCTCTTAATATTCTTTGTTTAAATCTCATTCTCAGGACTCTCTTCACCGAGTTGAGGATCGTTGTTGAACATCTAATAATGAAGCCTTCGTGCCCTGTTTTTGTAAGAAGACTCTGCCTCAGCAGCATTTCCTTTATAAGCAGATTGGCACCAACTGTTGCGTAGCTGACATTCAGGCTTTTATGTAATGTGAACATTATGAGCAGCTGGCACATCTGCTGATGATTATAAATTCCTGGTTTTACACTGATCTCACTCGAGGCTGTAGAAAAATGTGTATATGCTTTTCTTGGAGATAACGTAAAATTGATGACCTCAAAAGCAAGTCTTGAAAACCTAAAATTACTGTGTTGTATTGCTAATTGATGAAAAGTAGCTCCATCTTCCCCAAAACAGTCTAAGAGGGTTAAAGCTCAATCACACAAATATTTTTTAAAAATCATAGATTGTTTGAGGTTGATTAAAAGTTTTTGTTTGTTATTTGTCTTGAGGAATGTTTGCTCAGTAGGGCTGCTGGTTGGAACCCCAGGCACTGTGAAGTGTCTCCAGTGGGCAGCGTGCGGTACACAACTYGCTGCACTGCACTTTGGACAGTATTCTGCTTACTAATGTGTCCATAGCCTTATTTGTCTAAATTACTGTATTCAATATGAAAGTGTCCCACTTTGAATCTAACAAAATAGATTAAAATTTATCWAGCTGGCATGGCTAACATCTTTTCTTAGGGAGAGCTGATTTTAATAAAGTCAGGGAGGGAAAACGTCCTGGTTTCTTCCTGTGTATTTGGGAGAAATCTCAGGACTCAGACCRCAGGAAACTGTACAGTTATGTTGTCATAAGATGGTGTTTTAGCAAGCCAAGCTGCTGACCTGTAAGCTTTTGAGACAAAGATGCAATGCTTAAACTTTTAACCATCTCTTAAGCAAACTAATCAATGTAAATGTAGTAACTTTTTCAGAATCATTGCAAATGTGTTCTTGTGTCTCTGCAAAAGTGAGACTGTGGTAACTCGAGCATGTCTGCCTTTAGAAAATTAATCTGTAGCTAGCTCTATATAAATTGTTCTTCCAGTTTTTGAGGCTGTCATTGTGATGGGAAATTTACATAAAAGATTGCACCTGTTCAGGCATCTATTGAAACAAGTGACTGTAGGATTCTTTTTGGCATAAATCCATGTGATCTTACTGATCTGAAGGCTACTTGATCATGGCTACAGAAATGAATAATGAATTGAGTGCTTATTATGCATTTGCCCAACAGTTGAAAGGTAGGTCATGGGAAAAGAATGCTGTCTGTCAAGATGCAGCCTCTTACCAGAAAGTTAAGGCAAAGCACTTGCCTGATCTTCCGTGGTAAATATTAATATTTTGATTATTCTTAATGGAATTTGTCAGCCWTTTGTGAACTCTAAATGCACTGATGCATTGTGTGTTTGTGTTGTTTTGTTTTTGTTTTTTTTCTTTTTAGAGAACTTGGGTGAAACACTTGAAAGCAATGTAGAAACAAAGTATTTTACTTTTTTTTGTGATTTGGCTATAATTCCAACTTTTCAGTTATGTTAAATACTAGTTGGTTGAGAGATATACATTTATAYACTTTCTTTTGCTCGACCTCTTGGTACTGATGAAGACCTGCTTTTGGTAACTCAGTATGATACTCTCTGACTCTCAAACTTGCTCTCTGACCATAATTAGCTATTTATGGAATATTTGCACAGTGCAGAAGTAACTGCATGCAGTACAGTTCTACAGCTGCTAAGACTTGCAACTGCATTCCCTATATGTATATCCTGTAATTTGAAAATTTTAGAAAAACTAAAATTTCTACAATAAAAGGAGTGTTAATTGTAACGTACTAGGCTCTTCAAGCTTTTTTTTTTTTTTTTCCTAACAGAACATACTGATGCTAGAACCTGGAACTTGAGCAGAATGCAGTCTCTTAACTTCTGTGGTAGTTTTAGAGCATAACTGCTTTTATTATCATCCCAGCTTATTGTTCCTTTGGCTATACACTGTTATTTGTGGAGACTGCATTAAATACCTGAAATATTATAAAAGGATAAGGATGCTGGGTTTTGAGACCCAAGTTTTTAGGATTCTCTATGAATGGACAAGGAAAACTGAAAGGATTAAATGACATCTCAGTAGCTGAAGAGTTAGACTCATGAAATAGAGCTTATATATGGATATGGAACTTCTTGATAACCTTTTCTTCTAAGTAGTGTTAGAAGTGGGTTGGGGAGACAATTTTTATAAATGGAATTTGGCTTGGCTAGTCTTGCATGTGTTTGCATGCTTTGCTGAGGGTGCTGACAGAACTGAAGCACAGCTTTTGCTTGTGGCTTCAAAAAGCTTACATGCAGTGTATGGAGGGGAAAACAACAACAACAAAAAAGAACAATGAGACCTTCCAAGCAAATGAATAAGGCTACGGACCTACACTTGGTATCAGATTGGGTTTATTTTCCATAGCATTAGACTACTTTAGTGATACCTGAGATTTTTCAGTGCTGAGTGGTTTTTTTTTTTCTGTGTATGTGTGTGTGTTTTTTTAATACCTGCTTCTTAATCACGGTTTGTTACTGTTTCTTTACTAACAACTAAACACACTAAATGCTGCAAACAAGATTTTTTTTTTTTTGTTAAAAGATTCTTTTTATCTGCTACCAACAGATAGTCATGATGCAGAGCCTGTAGTGGAAACTGGTGGYGGCTAGAGAAATTTTGTAGCTCTTCATGTGAAGAGAAGCATCCTTGTCCTAGTGCAAGTTTGAGAGCCTAATGTGGTAATTGTTTTTGCTATTGTTTATTTTGAACTATTTTAGCTTTCATAAGTTAAAATGCTGCTACTTATGTTCTGTGGTAGGTCATACCCCTGCTGTTGCACGAGCTTGCTGTGTAACTGAGGTTCCTCCATAAGGCTTTGGTTTTGATGCTTTATTTATCTACAGGTGAGAACAGACAAATTAGGTCTCTTGGGAAATGCTAATACTGGTTGGGATTTCTTGTAAGCAAATAATCTACTAATACATCCATCCTTCCCGTTTTGTTCTTTATTTAATTTTATACTTTTATTATCTTTGTGGTGTCAGTTTCATATATTTTGTTTCCTGATAACAGAAGTGTTGACTGTTCCATGATGTTGAAGGGAAGCAATATCTGTTAGTATGTTAAATTTCATGTTTTTACCAAACTGTTATAAATATATAACTCAGTGTTTGTGACAGATTCTGAGCCCTTGGCTTCTGAGCCTTAGTTCCTGAGCTACAGATTTGTTGGAGCTATATGTTTTGAGTGTGCGGTTCAAACGGATTACAGAGCTGGTCCCTTTGTACGTGGTGCTGATCTCCCTGTCTCATTAGGCTCTTGTATCACAATATTTACTGTAGAGTTCCCCTACTTCCCTTAAATACAGTTATTGCCCATCTTACAGGTATGAGCTGAGGCACAGAAGGAAAACTCACTTGCCCAAGACAGTGTAAGAGCTTTGGCAGAGCAGAAAATAGGAAGAGGGTAAAAAAAGTGTTGGACAGGTGTCCAAGGGACTCTTCTCTGTGCCACCTGTCTTGGCTCTGTCTCCAAAATGGTTCTGTTAATTAAACTATTGCACAAAAACCTGTACCATGTGGTGCTCAGATTAAGGATGACCAGGACTATAGAGCTGGAACAGCCCACTCTCTGAAAGGGTTGTCAAAAACCCTTTTCCCTGTGGAAGGGGAGTGTGTGGAGCTACAGCCCTCTGTATCCTCCTTTTCTGGTGAGGAGGGATGGGCAGGGGAGTGAGGTCCCGAGCTCCTGTGCAAGGTGGGCACCAGCAGGCTGTGCTCCTCTGTGAAAATTCATAGAATCATAGAATGGTTAAGGTTGGAAGGGACCTCAGAGGTCATCTAGTCCAACCGCCCTGCACACGCAGGGTCATTCCTTGTGCTGCTGCTTGGCGTAGGGGTACGTACCTGTGCCTGTAACTTAACGCTACTGAAGCTAATCAGCATCTCCCTGTATTCCAACATTAATGTGATAAAGTTTCTTAATATCTTAGGGAGAAGCAGGCCTTGCAGTTTTAAACTATCCRTGAAGGACACAACCTTAAGCAACCCTTTATTTCACAGTTGCATTATTAGTATGGGTAAAGTAATTGAATTTAAGATTAAATGTAGATTGGAAAATATCATTTTCATAGAAAAGGTCAGTATACCTTATTAACTCTCCTATGAAAGCTAGCTCCATGATAATGGCAGGTACTGTATGAATAAGGGAGCTGCTTAGTTCTGTGCCACCCAGATGGCACAAACTTCTAAAACGAATTGAAAAATTCATCTTTTTCTTGTATTCAGTGGCTGAGGCACGAAATGCTAATGTAAAGCTCAGAGGGGAAATGTAGTTCTCCTGCATATTTGAGAAAAGTGAAGCGCGCTCAAGAAAATCTAATAAACATAATAATCACAGCCTGCTGACACTAAGGAAAAAGCACCTCATTCGCTCTTTCTTTTATGCAGCGATTTACTGGTCCCTACTGATTTTCAAATTGGATCACTGCAGTAAATTATCCATGCTACTACCTGGGAAAGTAAGCACTGGGATCCATATTTGTTTAGTGTTCTGCTTAAATCAGCAAGAATGATAAATTTGATGGTATGAAATTGCAGCTACCAAGGGCTTTTTGGAGTGAATGAGCATAGTATCTCCACTTGTAATTTATTGTGACCCTCTTTTTTCACTGTATGTGCTTTGTATGTCAAATATTTATTTCAAAACCAATTAAATTGTTTTGTTTCTGTATTGATACAGCTATGGCTTTGATGTTCTTGAAATCAGATTTTGTAGCTTTTGCTCAATTTTTGAAATATTACCAATGTTACGTTGCAAAAACAAYGGTGGTGGTTAACTTCAGATTTCTGGGTTTCAGTTACTGACCAGAGGCTTTGCATGTTAAACATTCCCCATGGTTATTTTTTCCCTTCCAGACTAGCTCAGGATATAACCAGCTGCTATAGCTTGTTGCTTTCTTAGAGGAAAAGAATTAGTTGCACAAGTTGCATATTAAAAAAAAGCTGATATATGTCTTTAAGTCAGTGGAGTGATTGATATTTTATTATTTKTAATTAGTGCAGATATCAGGCCAAGTTCTGTGAGAGCTGGTGCAGATGCTGAAYTTACTACCATATTTTCAATGCAGATGTTAATAGTTACAGGTACATCTGTTTTCTGCTAAGTGATATTATGTTCTGTGAATCTTACAGTTGTGGGTTTTGTGACCATGGTTGTATCACACTAGCCAAATAAGACCAATTGCTGCTCTGATAACCAGCACATATTGCTTGGAATTTAGCAGTGTAATTTGTTTTGTAACAAGTAAACGAAACCATAAACCAGCACTGTCAGTAGTGTGATCCCTGTTACTCTGCTTTGGGGGGGGGACCCGTGATTTGTCTGTAGTACTGCTTTAAATAACTGACTTCTGTTCAACTCCTATCAGATGGACTTTATTCTATCAAAACTGACTTCAGCCTGCATCTGCGATCCTAGATTCGTCTTGGAGAAGCAACAGGGTGGGTTATATTTGAGGAAGCATCAAAGAGCTTTCTCTTAATGGAATGCCATGGTTAATTAGGGGTTAACTGTCTTCCTTTATGCTGATTTTTCATGTGCCTGATCATGGTTTGATTTGTGAGTAGCAATGGTGTTGCAGCAGTCTGCTACCTGTCTGCACACTGCTTACCATGATCCTTGCTTGTCTGCAAGGTATTTTCAGTTTTTGCTGTATGTGTTTTTATGAATGTTAACAGCTTTGTCAATGTGAAGAACAGGAGTATGGTGCATCAGTTAACAGGAAAATTAACTTTAAAATTGAATTGTAAAGGTGCAGAAGTAGATCAGCAGTAGCAGTTGCAGCAGTGTTGAGTTTAGTTTTCACAAGAATAGAAAAATAATATGGAAGAAACGAGGAGTGGGGAAAAATGCTGAATAATTTAGCTTTCTGTAATAAAAAGTATGGAAATTCAGTGTGGATCTTACGCTGCTTTTGTAAACCTTAAATCTCTGCTCTTGCAGCTTTGACATTATTACTAGCTACATAGTACTTAAGTTTACTAGCTGAAAACTATTTCAAGTTTATTCCATATTAAAATGTCATTGGAATAGAGTCTTAAGATGTTGCCGTGTTTTACAGGACAAAGGCTGATCTTCATCTACTTAAAATGAACAAAAAATTATGTGGAATTCTGTGCTCCTCTGCATTACTTGTGAGGTTCATATTGTGTTAGTGTAGAGAAGTAAACTTTACTACAGTTTGGTATACTCTGTATTGCTACTGGGCTCCTTGGAGTGGTTTCTAATAGCTTTTCCTTTCCCTCTTGTTACATTTATGTATTATCTGTCTAGAGAAACTAGTACTCGCGTGTAGGATTTTGTCCTCATGTGTGTTACTTGGTGTGCTAAGAATTCTTACAGTACATGCTGTTTTTTAGTTTATCTTAATATTTATGGATTTGCTATTTCTGTATTTTGGATATCTGATCAAACAGTTGGTATTTTGAAATAATGGATATTCTAACATTGTCCGTTAGAATTCCTTTCAACTCTGTAGTCTACAGGAATCTTTTCATTGACAAGAACCTTTAGATCCAGACTTTCATAGCAAGGCTGTTGGAAAGGTTTGGGCTACTGTGAAATTCACTTAAAGCACATACCTGAATTCTAAAGCACATAACATTATAACAATTAGTTAATTGTTTAATACATGGGAATATTCAAACCTCTGAAACTACAGTAATAGCATGAAGCATTAGTTGAGCTTGTATTCAGCATCCACTGGTCCTCTTCACTTTTTAAAAATTGCTTACAAACTTTTAAACACCACCCTTCGGAGCCAGTTCAAGCCATGTGCATTGACATATACATGCTGTGGATCAATGTTATATACATCTACAGCACCAGGTACATGATAACTAATATTTGGTGGGCCCTATTTTTTATTTTCCATTTGCATATTTTTCATATGCYTTGCTATTTGCCCCTTTCTTAGTTCTGACGGCCTCACTTTGTGAGGGGAATAAATTTTTTAAAAAAGTATTTTTGCCCTATATAGGTGTTTCTAATCTCTTGTCATTTTGCACTCCAAACTTCTGAAACTTTTACTTCTGAAACTGATCTTAGAGAACCTTATTTCATATTCTTCAAAAGCAGCACAGGCAAAAGAAGCAGGCTGCTTTTAAGCTGCTGTTTGATTTCTTCATGGAAGACTGTGTGAGGTAGCTGCAGTAGCAGCAGAACAGACTTGATTCAGTAGGGCCCCTTCTGTCTCAGGTTTGTATATTCAGTATGTGTTATTCTTCAGGTAAGAGTAGCTGCTTCATTAGAGTATAGTTTAAGAATTGTGAGCTATTTTTTTTTTTCCATGAGGATGGAGGTAAGTGCTGCTGTCTTTAAGAGTCTTTTCATTACCCAAGAGTTGGAAGTTGCAGAAATCTGGTCAGTTGAAATGAAAATAAGTTTTTCTTCAGTGTTCTAATCTTATTCTGAGCCACTGACCTCTAGTGGCTGTTTTGCAGCTACAAAACAAGACACTTTGGTAAGGTAATGGGCCCTGTATATATCTCTTATTTACAGTAGAACCTCTTCTCTTTTACCGTTTTCAAGAGAATAATGTTTCTTCCTGATTGATGGCACTTGTGCTTCACAAGCACCTGGTTTGTGTATTCATCCTAACAGGATAGGAGATGAAATTAAAAAAAAAAAAAAAAAAAAAAGATTTATGGTTAGGCTTTTTTAAAGGAATAACTAGTTACAAACCTGTCTTTTTAGTCAGGAAGCTAAATGATTYTGTGATCTGTGAGTGTATCCCTTAAGGACTTTTGTTGAATTGTCGCAGTTATAAAAGCACTCTAATTGCATTAGCAGAATCCTCACCCTTTTTCTTTTGCACTTCAAATTCTTTTATATATTTGTAGGKGTAGGATTTTTTGTTAAGGGACATGTAACCTTTTCCTTCCCTTTCCCTTCGTAGGCACTTAGCAAAGTGCAGTGTTCCGTTTTTTTACGGTATGACTATTGCTGCATGCAGTGTGTTGCTGCATGTAATTTTTTTTTGATTGTAGCTGTGTGCATTTGAGTAGATCTCCCATTAATTTTGAGAGATGTGCAGGTGATCTSTTCTCCAAGGAGAATGTAAATTCCTTAAAACTGTATTGCCTCCCTTTAGGAAAAACAGACTATTGGGTATTTAACAGGAGTACCTGCATTGGCCTGTTGGTCAAGAATACAGAGTACTGTGGTCTTGAAGTGGATTATTCTCGAGTTTCCGAGGAGGCAACATTGTCAGGCTGTGCTAAGAGCCAAAAGTGTCTCCCGCTGCTGGTTGATCTAACAGCAGCGTTGGGATGTTGCTAATCCCGTGACTGACTTCAGAAGTGCTGGTGCGGTCGGGAAGCTGGAGATGGCCGTGCTGCACAAAAAGGAGCTGGTGTTCCTGGAAATGACTGGCATGTGGATGGGGAAAACAGTTTTACGGAGTGTAGCAGGATTCTTATTTCTAGCTTATTCTGATCTTTAATCTTGTGACCTATTTGCAGACATGCAAGTATGTGATTTACACAGACTTAATTTTGTGCTTATGCACCCTCCCTCATGAAGTGCTTTTTTATTCTAAGTACTTTATAAAACATAAAGATTGTCATGGATTATTCAACACTTTATGCATTTCTATGTGTTTGGGTTTTTTTTATCTATTGGTTAAGTGTTTATGTGATTTTGACACTGTGTGCAGGATCAGAAAAGGCACAAAACCCAAACAGACYCCTTTGCAAAATGTTTTTGATATAGGAAGCCTGAAGCAATAACTCCTGCCCGAGTCCTGCAATTTGCCCTTGGTTCAGTTTGTGCAGAGGTCCTTGCACAAACTCAGCTCTTCACATAGCAGACAACTGTGGCATGGGAGTTTTATTCAAACTACTCAGAAGCTCTGGTCAGATTTTATTAATACAGAGTATTGCAAATAGTCTGTAGCATCAGGCCAAAAAAAAAAAAAAAAAAAAAAAAAAAAAAAAAAAAGAGAGAGAGATCCTGTATGTTAGGGAAAATTGTCACCTTCCTAAAAGCTTTCCCTGATTGTAATAGAAGATCTCTGTAGCAGTGTGGAAGAACTTTTTGTTTAATAATTTGTTATCAGGTGAGTGTGTACAGCTTGAATGTGAGTTTTTTCAATGTTTCATGAGTTGCAAGCTTAAAGTGGCTACTGAATAATTGTTATCTACCAAAAAAAAAAAAAAAAAAAGTTGAGATGCAATTCTGAATATACTGAACATGTTGCTTTATTTTTAATGATACTTCATTATTAACAAGGAGTTAATGATTGTGATGCTGGTTGATAAAGATTGGGGATTTCTGTGTTCAAGGAAACAGATGTACACCACAAAATGTGGCAATTCATTACTGATTGCTTTGTATATTTACCTCTCCCAGGCTGAAGTTCAGGATTTTATTTATTTGTTTATTCATATTCTTTAAGATATCTTTACATGCAGAAAAGAAACTTAAAGAAAGAAACTTGCCGAGATGAGTCAGCAAGCTCTATATGGGTTGTGTATTCTCTCCGGTGACTGCACCTTCTTCTAGCTTACGTGTTGGGGTTAGTTTGGGACTTCATTCCATAGCGGGACACTTAGCACATAATGATGCAGTGTATGTTGCAATACTGCCCCTGCACCTGGTAGGGCTGGGCTTGGGCTAGCGTGGAGATAAGCGAACACGGTGTGTTTCAGAAAGCTGACATGGCCTGAAGTCCTTGTGAGCTGCCTCTTGAGGAAGCCAAGGTGCCAGCAGGCCTGGTGCCCCGTCCGAGGGGCTGTGTGAAGGGCAGGCACCCTGCTCCTTCCTCCACTTGGTCCCAGGCCTTGGGGCTCACCAGGAGCATCAGTCACCCCCTTCCCTGCCACGGTGGCCCCCTGTTCYTCACCATGTGGGGAGAGACACAAGGGCCCTGGGGGTGGTTTGCTGGAAGTGTGAATGTTAACATCAACGCTCTCCTGGCAGAACTCCCAGCTGCCAACACAACAACAGAGGCAAAACCCAGCCCCTTTCAGCATGCCAGGAGGTGCCCAGAGCTGCCCTCTATGCTTGTGGTAAGCACCACAAGGTGGCATCAGCCTCTACCTCCCTCTGTACTCATATGACATTCAGAAGACAACTGTGCACATATATATAGATGTATGTATGCATGTATGTATGAGTGGGGGGCGCCCTTGTCGCCGTTAGGGCGGGCGGGCWCCGCGCAGGCGCGCCTGCCGGGCGGGCGGCCCGTGAGTCAGCAGCGGCCGTGGGGCGGCTCCCGGATGTGGGGGGCGCCGCCCGGCGGCCGCTCCGTGCCGGCCCTCCCGCCGCC